>NW_010293871.1:103626-137447 GCF_000700745.2 Antrostomus carolinensis
GGGAGGTGCTGCAGCCCCGGGGGAGCCCATGGCGGAGCAGGGAGAAGGGTGAGGAGAAGGAGCAGCAGAGGGGGGCTGGTGGGGGCTGACACAGCCCCTCTGGGCCCCGCTGTAGGCTGAGGGGCAGGAGGGAAATGATTCAGGAATGAAGAAGTTGAGCTGCAGAAGAAGGCCCAGATGGGGAGTGGGGGAAGGTTTTCTATTTTTTGTCCTTGTTTCTCACTATCCAATGCCATTTTAATTGGCGACAGATTTCATTAATTTCGTATGCTGCCTGAGTCTGTTGTGCTCATGATGGTAACTGGGAGCCAAACTCTCTGTCTTTATCTTGAGCCATGAGATTTTCTGGTTTATTTTCTACCCTGGTCCTGTTGAGGTGGGAGTGAGGAATTGGCCGGGCAGCATCTGGCAACGAGCCAGCTTCAGCCCACCACCTCTGAGGGCCGTGTCCATCTGTTGTTGCCACAGACATTCTTCAAGTAAAGTGTGTTTTGAGACCCATGTCTTTTTGTGTCCTAATCTAGTAGTCCAATCCAAAAGCTATCCTGCTTTCTTTAAATATATATGTTATTAGCTGCTGTAATAACATAAAATACGTGCCATTACCTTTTCCTCTTGGTCCTCTCTATTAAACAGAAGATCAAAATGAAGTTACAAATTGAGGGACTCTACTAAACAAATTTTTTTCTTGTCCTGCTCTTTTCTCTTGCTCCTGCATTAGAAATACATGCCTTTGAACTGACGGTGAGTGAGCTTTGTGGTGTCTATTGCACACAATGTCATTATTTGTAATATCTATTACCACTGACTCATAAAGGGGGTTTCCAGTTTGGAAGGGAAGGGAGCACGAGCTAGATTGATGGTTCCTATGAAATACAGGATCTCAAGCATGGGGAAGTCAAACATCAATTCCATATTCCATGGATTATCTAACTGTATGTTACATTTTCCATCAATTACCTAGGCAGTTAAACATGGCTAGGAGGTACGCGTGTCCAAGAGGTGAAATCAATTAGTATTTTTCCCCGGTTAATAAATGTTAATAAATTTATTAGGTGGAATAAAATAGGTTAATGACATACCTCACTGACCATAGAATAAGTTATGAAATTAGAAATACTCCCAGTTGTCTGTATGTGTATATATATATAGTTCCTTCATATACTCTCTCTGTATTTGTATTTTAATATTTAGATATAAATTGCATGAGACATGCAAGAACCCCAAAATATTTTACGAAATTCATCTTTTACGTGGATGGAATTCATCCCTGGTGGACTACCAGTGCCATTCAAGTTAGTAGAAGGAATAATAATACTAAGTGACTTACTTAAGTGATCACAGTGGAGTAAAATTACTTAATGCTGAATAGTGAGTCAACTCATAGGATAATGTATTTAAGACTAGTTTAGAAATGAGCTCTCAAACTCTTCAGGACTGGAGCCATCGTTTTGTTACAGACTTTAAAGGGTTTATAAGATCAGTCTCTTTTAAATTAGTAGTTACAATAGGAAGAATTTTTTCCCTGTAAGAAGTGTTGTAAATAGGGAAGCATGGACATGAGTTAATTTTGAATAATTCATGCAGTCTTGTATTCTACTGGCTTGCTTGATGTAATTTTTTATTTACAACATTTTGGCTGGTTTATCATCTTATCCTGAATTTATACCAGATCTATATCCTGATCTGTGAAAGTGCATTTCCTTCCTTTTATTCCTGAATATCTGATTATGTTTCGGCTCTTAGTCTCATTGCCTTACATACCCATACACTGCATAATTCAGTTATCAGACCATAAGCCTAATTAATCCAAATAATTTCAAATTAATTTGCATTATTCCTCTTTATTTTCTGTGTGTCTGACTGTATTTGTGCTGTTCAAAGTAGAAGCACAAAAACTGGATGTCTTGTATTTTCTTTCTTTTTATGCCTTATAATCCCTTTTTTGAAGATTGTTCTGCATTGGAACCCTGATACTCAAATGTAAGCAGACACAGGAATCCAACCTAACTCCTCTGTCAAGGGGCTATAATGGCTGGCACACACTCTGCTGCCTTTGTTATGTTTGACTTGAAAATAGAGAAATTGCTTGAGGTATGATTTTCTTTTTACACCATCTAAGGTGCTAAGGTACACTGCTTAAAATACAATTAAAAGGGACTATAGAATAGTAACAATTAACCTCTAAGTGAATGGTTTGAAACAGTTGGTATTCATTATTATCTTGCACCATGCACATAGTTTTGTGAACAAATGCGGGGGGAAAAAAACACAAATGAAGAAACAAATCAAATAAATAGAAAAAAGGGAAAGGGCATAAAGCATGTCATTAAAATCCAGTTATTACCATAAAACAGGGAACAAATCCCTTACACTGTTCTTTGCTCCGTATTACTTTTGTGTGCTCTCATGCTGCTTTTTGGCAATTTCTGACCAAAACTCACTGATTACTGAGTGGCTGAAATAAGCGCAGATTTTGTGAGCTTCTACCATAAGATTTTAAATAATGTAATTCTTAAGGAAACTTATACCAACAGGCTATTCAAAGCTTGCAAAACACGGAGCATGTAAGACTTACCCATCAAAAAGAATTTCTATGACATTGGGGGTTTTTTGTCAGTCCTAACAAAACCCTGGAAAAGGAGCCATGTGAGCAGTGCAATCGTTTCCTCTCACAGCTGCGCTGGTGTGTTGGCTCCCATGTGATCTTGGGAAGCCAGTGCAGCAAAGTGCAGCTTGCTTTTGTAGCTTGATCCAGTGCCTGGTGAGACGGGTGCGCTGTAGAAAGGACAGTGTTCATGCAGTGCATGGATCAAAGCGGAGTTTGCTCCAGGTTACACTTGGGCAGGGCTTGCTTGATGGCATCTGACAGATGCTACGTAACACTAGGTTCAGTGTGTTGAAAAGAGATGAAAGAACTTTTAATATTACAGTACCTTCATAGTTGTAAGTTGTTGGGACCAAATGCTGTGTCCCGAAGGAGTTCAACCAGTGAGTGCCTGTTCTCTTAGCTGCCAGAACAACTGTTTTGAAAGGTTGGTTGGGTGCAGTAGTACTTTGTGTTCTACAATAAGGCTTAGTCATGGCACATTGTGATAGTTTCACACAGCCGTTCACCCAGGAGACAGGGGAGAGGATTGGGGGACAAGGATAAGGAGACTTCTAGGTTGAGATAAGACTGATTTAATAATAGAAATAAAAGAAAACTTAAAATAATACTAATATTAAAATAGTAGTGATAAGGATAACAGTAACAAAATATGCAAATAAGTGATACCAAAACCGCAATCCCAGATGAGTGAGAGCCTGAGCAAGAGAGGAAGAGATCCTCACTACTATACTGACCATGATATGATATGATATGGAATAGCACATTGGCAGAGCCAAATGCTAATTTAACTTATTAATTTAAATATTCCTCGCCCCCTTATCTTGTGCTTGTAGACTAACAAAACATGAAGTCCTTCATTTCCAGTGACAAAAATGCAAACACTGGTATGTTATCAGTGTTTCATAGAATCATAGAATGGTTTGGGTTGGAAGGGACCTTAAAGATCATCTAGTTCCAACCCCCCTGCCATGAGCAGGGACACCTTCCACTAGATCAGGTTACTCAAAGCCTCATCCACCCTGGTCTTAAACACTTCCAGGGAGGGGGCATCTACAACCTCTTTGGGCAACCTGTTCCAGTGTCTCACCACCCTCACACTAAAGAACTTCTTCCTAATATCTAATCTAAACCTACCCTCTTTCAGTTTAAAGCCATTCCCCCTAGTTCTGTCATTAACTGCCCTAACGAAAAGTCCCTCCCCAGCTTTCTTATAGGCCCCCTTCAGGTATTGGAAGGCCGCTATAAGATCTCCCCTAAGCCTTCTCTTCTCCAGGCTGAACAGCCCCAGCTCTTTCAGCCTGTCTTCATAGGAGAGGTGTTCCAGCCCTCGGATCATCAAGTTTCTCTCATAACAAGTCTCAGGCTGAAAGCAAAATGCAGCATTTTTTGTAACTACTGAAGAAGAAACCCAGCTCTGTTCCAGCTAAAAACCAGGACACAGGTACAAACAGATGCCCCACTGCAGTCAGTTCTTTGGAAGTGTGCTGTTTAGACCAGCAGAAAAGCTGACCATAAACTTGGCTTTTAGTGGTATTATTGTAGCTTGTTTAAACTCGTGCTTAAGCTCTGTTGTGAAAAAGATGCGTTCCAGAAACATCTGAAGACAGAGGCTTCCAGAGGTGTTTAGGATTCTGACTCCTGTGGAAGTCAGTGGGGTTTGACATCTAAATGGTACTGAGCCCTCTAACTACTTTTGATGATGTGGTTTTAAGATACTTCTCATGCTGAAGTCTCTGAACACCCTCTTCTTTTTACTGTATCTGAACGAGTATTACAGAATATTACATCATATTTCTGTCAGAAAATAAAGTCTGCTTGCAAGTTCAGGGTGGGTTGGCTAGTGGTCGCAGTTGAATTATATTCATTCTGCTTTTATGAACAGAGAAATTTTTTTATTGGGTAATCAGTTTTGGGGAAGAGGGGCAATTTTGAGAAGCATGTTCCTGGAACTTTAAATATTATGTGGAGGAAGGTAGGAGAGTTAATAAATTCCTTCAAGCAGCTTGGTGTCTGTAAGTCAGTAGGTGATTTCACCAGCTGGGGCTGGGTGGGGTCGGGAAGAGAAAACTACAGGAAGCAATTCTCTCACAACCTTTTCTTTGTAGCTTGGTTTTCTCTTGGAAAATAATGCTGACATTTCTTGGTAGAGAGTTTCACAGTTCTTAATGGATAAACATGCTTACAACTACCACTGTTCTCTGCCTCTCCCTCGATTTTACCTCTAAGCAAAAAGATCCCTCATATACCTATGGGGATGAGGCCAACCTCATCCAAGCCCTGCCCAAAAGGTGGCACAAAGCCAACCCAGGCACTGGCTGTCTCTGCCTCACCTGGCATTCCCTGTCTTCAAATTACTCCTATAACCTAGAATTATCTTATTCTGCTAAGAGTACCACAGTGCATCTCACCATTAGCTGTTGGAGGAAAGCCAACCAACACTACACAACGTGTCGTGTAGTTTGCCTTTTCTGTGATGTATTAGAAGCTTTTTAAATGAGCTCACATCAGAGAGTTTAGCTTGTGGAGGTCTTCCTGAAGCCTCTATTTCACTGGGGAAGAGGAGCGCTCAGAGTGCTGTGATGGTGATGGCTGTTAGTCAAAGGAAATATATGCAGAATGTGGTGCCAAAGATCTACCTTGTAGGTAGGGTGGGAAAGCAAAACCAATGCAAGAGAAATCTGTCGGGATGTTACTGTTATTAGACAGGCGGACAAATGAGGAGACAGTTCCTGCTTGTTTTCTTACCAAAAAAAATAAAATAGTTCTCATCAGTGTTATCAGCTTAGCCTCAAAATGACTTTCCTCCCCATTATTGCTTATAAACAAACCTTTATCACAGATAGCTAGCCTGCTGAATTAAGACGCTGTATTAAACAGTATATTGCTTCTGTCAGGGCCGATCGGCTGTTTGTGCAGATAATAATGCCAACTGCAACAACAACAATCAGCTAGTGTAAATTAACTTAACTGTGTGAAATAATGCCTCCTATATCAGATTAGCTTGCTGAATGACTTTATCCTTAAATTAAAGCTTGCTGGGGCGTAATAGTAAATCATTTAAATGGTGCTGGGCTTTTCAGGTAATGTCTTCATATATTACTGTAATTTCAATTCGCCAAGGCATGCAGATGGCTGTAGTCTCTAGTTCCTTGTCTCCAAAGCCTTTCCCGTGCTGCCATTTTGTAATTACAGCGCAGGCATGCTGCCTGCTGCTGTTAGATTTCCCATGGTGCACCAGAGCCAAGGCAATGTATTTTAAAATTATTATTCTTGTGTGGCCCTCATAACATAAATGTAAATCTTTTATGCTAACGCTGTCAGGGGTTTAGCACTAGGGCTCCAAGGTGCTCTGATGTAGAAATCACCAGCAATCCATCAACCAAATATCATTTGGGATCTGGCAAATGACTTGCATTTTGGGAGGACTGTAAGCAGAGCATTATTGTAAGGTTAGAGAGTGATTTTGTTACTAGGTGCTCGGAAGCCTTGAAGGTGTTCTTTATTTATTCTGCCATTGTACATGGGTGTTTAAGTAAGAAATTCTGCCTCAGCTCAGATGTCCAGCGTATGACTTGATGAAAGCTTACTGTACTTAATATGCTCAAGATAACATCTGAGCAAATAACAGCCTCCAAATTAAAAGCCTTAAAATATATCAACAAGACGAGACTAAGATAGATAGCTGTTATAAAAGCAGTGTAGAGAAAGAAATTCTCCTGGGTCTGTGCTGTGAGAAAGAATGGGATTATTTAGTCCTTCATACTCACGTGCAAAGGTTTAGTGATTGCTTGGTATTAAAAATTCAGGTCTTATTGCCTACTGTTTCATAATTTCTTTTAATTTGCATTTAGGGCAACAAAATCAAACAGTTTGAGAAAGCCTTGTGATCGCTGTTAACTCTGTGTGCAAGGTATCCTTGCCACTGAATGCCATGTGTTAGAGATCTTCCTCAGCTGATGGTGGCATCGTCAAGTGCCGTTTCCTGACTGACTGGTTCTGGAGGACAGTGATGGGACAAGTGGCAGTGAAGGTGCACTATACATTTATGCAGTCGAAGGCAGAATGAAATTAATGTAGGACCTTGAAGGTAAACAGCTGAGGAGCAGCATTGTGTCTGTGCAGCTACAGGATGCTTATGCTGGATCAGTGTTAACTCAGGTGGGCACGGCACTGCTCTGCCCTTTTTATGTTTACTGACACCTTGAGCTGCCTGTACGTCCCCTGCTGGGTGATGTATCCCACCCAGATGTCTGTTTTCAGAGCAGGGGCTTTGGGCACCCCTGTTTTCCATGTCCATTTGTGGCAGGGCTCAAGAAAAGAACCAGCTCACAGAAACCTGCAGGCCTTCAGGTGTCAGACAAACACATTCACTTTGGAAGCAGAGGCCAGGCTGCCCAGCTCTGAGGTTTTTGTACAGCATTGTGCATAAATCAGTCCAAGATTTTTCTGATACTGTTAGCCTTGGTTGGGTCTGTGTACGAGTAAAGATTTAAGAGCATCACTTCTCTTGCAGCGAGCAATAAAATTCAGCTGTTTCCATTTCTTCCACCCGAGCACTTCTGAAACTAGGCACTAAGTTTTGCTTCTCCCATGGTAGTTGTAACCCCCTTGCAAATTGCAGGTCAAAGCACATTAGTCTCTTTACACAATGCACAGGTAGAGAAAACAATCCTAACATTTGTAAGCAATTGTGGCCTGTTGTAGCTCTGCAACTCCCAGGAAAGAACTGAAGAGTGGTAGGTCAATTGCCTCTTGTCTTTTGGCTTCTCTCCAAAATTTGCCTCTCCTCTTTTGGCAACTGTCCAAATCTGCTTGGACAACACAAGAACAGAGTATTTGAGGACTGGGCAAACACACGACCACAAAGTGGCATTCTTCCAGTTTTATATGATGCTGTGTGTGCAGTCTGATCCTCCTGACCAGATCATTCCTCTCCCAGATGGACAGTCCAGACAGCAGACTCTTTAGAGGGTCCTGCTGAGCCCAATCTATTTCTCTTCCTGTGCCAGAACATATTAGACTTGCAGCTGGATAAAACAGTGGGCTGTGCTAACTAGCCAATGTATTTAAAAAGAGAGAGATGAACAATCAAATCTTCTCAGCATGTATCTCTATCCAAAAAATGATGGATGGGGATAGCATCTCTTTCTTGCAGGCTATAAGGAGTAGCAGAAGTCTCTGTTACAGATGAGGGCTCTCTTGAGTCTAGTGTTCTGAGGATGTGGAAAGTCAGCTGTTAACTATTTAACAGTGTAAACCCAATAAAACCTTTTAAGACTGAAGAGCAGAGAGATATGATGCAGAGGAAAAATATCAGAATTCTCATCACTCTTGCTGTGTTCTTTTTTGATATCACAATAGCCATTACTGATTTTCATCTGCTTCCTCCCTATCCACTACCGGCTTCATGTCAGTACTGTTGAGTATTGGTTTTTTCCTCTGCATATCTCAACAACTCTGCCTTTTCTTTTCCAGAGATGGGCAGTGTAACAATACTATGTTATTCTGATTCTACTTCTTGGGACTTTTCTAAAGCATGTGTATTGAAAGGGTTAAATACCAGCATTATCAAGGCGTTTATGATATTGATATGTGGTCCTGCTCTGTTTCTGTGCCCCAGGGGTGGACTAATGCTTTTCACACAGCATCATAGCTCCAGTAGGAAGGGTGAAGTCTGAAGCGAGCCAAACTATCCCCTTTAACTCAGCCTGATGCTACTTTTTATCCAGAAAAAGGAGAGAGCAGAAGAGAGCTGCTCTGCACTTGGGGTGCAGGGAGAGGTGAACAACAAAACATCAGTGGTGCCGACACCAGCATCACTGAAGGGCTTGCCTGTGGCCGGCAGTCAAGCTGGCTGGAGGCGGCTGTCTAGTGTGGGCAGCCCCAGCTGTTTCCTCACAGAAAGCTGTTTCTTCCTGCAGCCAACTCCTGGACAGGGACACCCCGTACACCAGACTTTCACAGCAGAGCTTGTGCTCTAGATAGGTACCACTTCTCCAGATGGAAGAATTTGTTTTTAGAAAGCAATAGCCTGCATTGTATTAAAATGACAGTATTGAACTGACTGACCCATGACCGTCGCTCTGCCATGAGCAATCTAGAGGCAAAGTCAAACCTATCCTGAAATTCTGCACATGGCACATCAAAAGTGACATGCCAGTGTCATGTACGCCAGGAAGTGATGAGTTTAATTTACATGATGCTTCCTGCAGTGTCATTAGCAGAGCTGAACATCAGACATACTGAGCTATACTGTTAAATATGCCGTTCCCATATAGCCACTGATTGCTATATAATGGCTCCAAAGCAACTCCTTCCTCGTTACCTTTCTGCAGGAAATACTGGCGAGGCTAACATAGGTAACTTTCAGTATATGTTGAATGAGAACATCCTTCAGCTTCCATTAACTGTTCCTGAATAAACTGAAAAAGGAAAACTTGTGTGATTGAGTCGAGAATAGGGTAATATGTAATGCAGCAAAAGAACAATTAAAACTCCTGGTGTATTAACAAGGATAGATGGAAATAAATACAAAATGATACTAGAGATTAAAAAACACACTAAAAAAAACATTGCATAAGCACATGTGTGCTGCCCGGTTGTGTAACTGTTTTCTTCTCACTACTGTGGTTTTGTCATTTTTAACTGGAGATTGGAGCCAGTGGTCTTCCTGGAGAAGGTGATGGAAGACTGAGGATTGCTGCCTCAAAAAAGCATTCTGAGCTTCTTGCTTCAGAGTCACTACTCAGGAAGGATCATTGAATATTAAGATCTGTTTTTCTTCTTTCATCACTCTAGCCAAGTACGCTGTATGTTCACTGTAATTTAACCATAGCTAATTAGAGCTGGGAAAATGGGAGTTTTGCCGTTGTTTTCAGTGGAGCCAGGATTTCTCCCAGTCTGTTTTTCTGCAGAGGTCTAATACTCCCTCAGTGGGCTTAAGATTTTGATAATGATAATGACATAGCTGTATTATATCTCTCGGGGAGGAAGACTGCTAATTGTCAGCCATGACAAAAGTGTGATTACTCTTTAATTGTGTTCTTATAAAAAGACATTGTATGTATTTCCTATTAATTGCCTGTGCACAAGAACTTTACTCTGAAATATGTAAGTTTCTTGTGTTGGAAGGCTATAATAAAGGAATTAATTTGGGATAAAATTTTTGTTTTAGCACAAAGAACCACCTAAGGCTCAATCTTCACAAGACCTGTACCCATAATTTTGGTAAAAGTGCTGCTGGTAGATATTTACCATCATCAGGTGGGACCACAGATGCTTTTCAGACCTTGATGTTTTTGTAGTTCTGATGTTAGTTTCTGCTGTATAGTGTGAGTTTATTGACTGACTTACAGGGATTGGAGTTAGCTGTAGGATTTCACCCTGATAGCACTTTTTAATATTATCAAAAGCCACTTAAACTTTTCAGTCTGGCTTGGGATATAGAAGGTAGAGTCAGCTTTAGATCTTTCCCAAATTGCTTTTCAGAAAGTTTGCCTATAATGAAAATGATACAGTTGTAGGCCTATTTAATGCAGTTAGGGTTTTTCGATAAAATGCTGCATTTTACAGCTCTTTTCCCATGCAAAGTGCAAACATCTGCTGCTAGAGTCCATGGCATTTCCTCTTGTGTTCTCTCTTGCCATTCCCGGCCTTGCCATCATCTGACCTTGGGCACTTAATTCTTCAGCAGTCGTTATTCTCTCTAGGAAGTCAGAAGGCACGCTGAAACGCTCACGCAAAATTTTCTGGCTCTCCCATTTCAAATTTAGATTGTTGCAAGTTGCACTAAAGTCAGATGACAAAAGTTGTAATCCATCTTTTTGGGAAATTATGAAGGATTCTGTATATCTTTCCTTTTCAAATCTAAATGTAGGAACTTTTAAATATCTTTTTCTTTATAAACTTTATCTGCTGTATATGTAATGGAAAACCAGTCCCCATTTGGTGTCTGAATTTAAAAAAAAAAAAAAAAAAATCAATGTCATGTAAAATCTCCTTACTCTCAACTACTTAAGCTGGCAGGACGTGATACATCTGTGATAATATTTGATAACATAATCTGTAAGAAAAATTTAGAGTCTTTGAAGAGTAATGGAAGGCTGAAAAAGTGATTTATTGAAAAGTAGTGTTAAATGGGAATTATGATAAAAGGAAAGTTGTAGTGCTGAAAATTAGCCTTCTTTCTTTGAATTTACAGGGATGTGGACGAAGGAAATGCTAATACTAATCTGTAGTCATATATCATAGTAGGCTTTGTTTTATACCCAAAAGATTATTTGTTTTGAATCTAAGCAGGGTGCATTGAAGAACATTCCCTGCTGACTTTTCAGTGTGGGCTGACTGATCTTGTCTCCTTTCCTGTTAATCAATATTGTACTGTCCCAATGCAAGTGAAGGTAATCCAAGATTTCAGTGGGGTAAAGGGAAGAAGAAATTAATCCTCCATATTCATGTGTAGTTTACTTGATGTTTTGCTCATAATTTTCTAAAACATTTATTTTTTAATGTAGAACGTAGGTTTTATGTGTATGTAGCTTCACCTTTTCCTGATGATTATTTACCATCCTTCTTACTGCTCCAACCTGAACAGAACTGGAAAATAAGCAGGAGAGGCGAGAATCCTGTTGAAGTGTGTGTGTGTGCGTGATTTATTTACAGCACTGATTGCTAGGGAAATAGATGGAGCAGTTAATGGAAGAACACCTGCTATTGGGTATTCATGTGTCCTTAGTAAGCCTTCAGAATCCTAAAAAGATTTTATTATCATTAGCTAATTGAAACTGAGTTCAAAATAAGAAATAATGGCTATCATTTTTCCTAGCACTAAAGCTTGAATTCCCTTCCCAATCATTGTTTCTAACTGTAGCCTAGTCTGCTGATTACGTTTACCTTCTTTTTCATAAGATCTGCTGGAAACATTTTTTTATATAGTGTTAACGGAGAGTAGATCAACTGCAAGATATGGAGACTGTTTTTCTGTAATAACAGTGATCATATCTGTTTCTTTTATTTATTAATAATTAGACTAATCCTGAGCTTTAAACACACACACACACACACACACTCTCCTCCTCCTACCCCCTCGTAAGTAGCATTTTGTAAAGTTATGGATCAAAAGAATTTCTCCATTTACTCCAATGGGGCCAGAATAACACCTGTACATTTCATACAGATTTACAAAATATAATAAAGGAGCAATGCTTTTCTGTCTTTTTTGTTTTAATCTGGAATGGGGGCATCTGCCTGTAAATGCTTCTGCTGCATACATGAGGTCCTACTAAACTAGGTAGAGATTTTTGTGGATGGCAGGAGTCACTACTGTTAATGACCAGTTTTGGACATCAATCAAAACTCTGGCATTTTGTAAGGTTGATGTGCAGCCCTTTTTCTTAGCCTCCAACACCATCTTTCTTCCTGAGACTTGGTGATATTTTACAAAATCTATCATATAACCCCAGTTGCTCTGGACATTTTCTTCTGGGTCTAAAATGCAAGAGTCAGCAGCACACTACTATCAATTGTGCTAAAAGATACTGACAAGTCATGTATTACGAGATTTGACCTCTAGCCATGATATAAGAAGCCTGTGCAATGTGTCTTGAATTTCTGACCCTGAAAAACAAATAAAGAACAGAGAAAGTGTTTCTTCAGCTTCACTTCTTATAGGAATGAGCAGGGAATAAGTGCCTTCTGCTTTATTGTGGGCACTGCTAGAACTTTGTTTTTCTCTAAAGTCTAAAAAAGTATGTGCCCAGACTGTAAAGAAGCAGAGGAGACTGAA
This sequence comes from Antrostomus carolinensis, assembly GCF_000700745.2. Taxonomy (NCBI): domain Eukaryota; kingdom Metazoa; phylum Chordata; class Aves; order Caprimulgiformes; family Caprimulgidae; genus Antrostomus; species Antrostomus carolinensis. Next base: position 116,022 of record NW_010293871.1, read on the forward strand.
TAGGAGAACACAAAAAACATGAGGAATCTCTATTCTCACTTCTAAATTTAGATGAATATTTGGAGAATTTCAAGTCTGATGAAAAAGAAATAGTCCTTGCTTCAGTTTAAGGTTAATCTTTTGACAGTGATAGTGTGTTATAAAAATGGTTTAGCAACTAACATTAAAAGGAAAAAAAAATTAAAACCCCTATATATGGGGTAGTCTCTCACAGACAGAATCTGATGAGAAAGCCGGTGGCTGTGGTCTGTTTGGAGTATTGGATTTGAAACCCTCCCAAACCAGAGCATACCATAACTGGAGAAAATCAAAGGTGTAACTATTGCTGCGTAGAATGGATTATCTCATGTGAGAGATGGTTCCAATAATAATGTAGTGAGCAGTGAATCTTTGATGTTAAGGACATGCTTGTTTGGCCACGCGGTTTCCTTTGTCAGAGAATGAAGGGACACTTGGTACAGACTCTGACTTGCATTTGGTGGATAGAAAGTTTAGGCCTAAGAGTCGTGGCGACTTTGCAGACTTCTGTTTTTAATTCCACTGCAAAGAAGGGATTACAGGGGCTTTTTTCTGTGCTTTGCCTTTCTTGGCAGGAAGATAGCCTGGATAAATTGCAAACTATGCAAATGAGGTCTTGGAGCCAGTTTTGGGTGCAGTTCTGTAGGTTATGTAAGATGAAATGGAAAGGATTCTGGCCCTCATCTGACATTATTGTATGGTGAAAATGGGAGACTTTTATTAAGCAGTTATTACGAGCACATATTTAATTTTATATGTCTCAGGGCTTGCAAACAGAGTTATGGTGCACTAAAGCCTGGAATAGGTCTCCAGTAAAGACTGTGCTAGACCGTGTAGAAAGGAGAAGCCTGAGGATTCTTCAAAAAATTGTGGCGAAGAACAATTGGACTCAGTTGCGATTTATCTGCATGGAAGGTAGGAAAAATGTCAGATACTTATTGGTGTGACTCGTAGTATCTGTATTCAATAACTTAGCATACAATTGTGCAAAAGAGTTACTGGTCTCCCTTTCCATCTCTTCTAGAGAGCGTCCTGTGCTGAGCTAGAGACAGGGCACCCTGCTTTACCAGTGTGCTTCTGATATTAGTTCAGATTGTTGCTCGAGCATGGCTTTTATATTCTCAGAGATGATCAGAAAGCAAGTGCCAACATGGGAGGCAGTCAAGGTTTTATGTTTCTTGTGTGTTCCATGGGAGTGTGATTTAAAATTGATCCTCATGGGGAAGTGTAGTGCTCTCTTAGCAACTGCTACTTCCCACCCCGCCCCCCGATATTTCCCAACATGATTCTCTGAAACAAAATTAAATGAGTATGATACACTAAAGTGAAGTGACAGAACAGACTTAGTGGGGGGAAAAGTACTATACTCCCTTACCTTTACTGCTTCAGAAAAAGTGTTTTTATAATCTCTTTACAGAAAGCCTCACTATAAAATGTGGCTTCTTAGTGTAGTTGGTAAACAGCCTGCCTTTTAGTCAAGCACATCTTTAAAAATATGATACATCACCTTACAAAAACAGTTGAACATATTTTTCCACAAAAATCCATATCTTATCCTATAAATAAGAATGTTAAATGATGAGTGCTTCCTACATTATACACATACCTGGTTGTGATGTCCTTCTTGGTGAATTTTTGTTAAGAAACAAAATACAATTTTTATTGAGATCAATAAAAGATTAAGGTGACAAAGTGATTTATTGGCTGTGCTCAATGCTCATTTTTTCCCCAACAAAAACATGACCAAGCAAGGGAAGAAAAAAAAAAAAAAAAAAGAGGATGCCATGAAGTGTTTTGTATTTAGCTTTGTTTTTACCTTGGGTCCTTGGAAAACTGGGAAAACAGAGCGAAGTCATCCATCAAATCTTAAAATAGTGCTTAAAATGAGTAACTGCTGCTCTGGCCCTCAGACTACAACGTATGGAGGAACTTATTATATGACCCACTACACACCAAAGTCCATGGAAATACTCCCATTAACTTCAATGAACATAACTCCAGTACTGCATAATGAAAACAGGAGAGAAACCAATTTATCAGCGCATGAGAGAGGGTGCTCACCATCAAGTCTTTCTTTTGATTACTGCAAGGCTGCAAAGCCAGTTTGCCTCCTTGATGTATGATTTGATGTGCCTCTGAAGAAAACTTTATTTAAAAGCTCTCAAAGAGGGGTGGAAAAAGATCCCCTGAATACACTTTTTCCCTTAGGGTTGACATCTCAAATTGGTTTCCCCTGGTGTGACTTTAAGGAGGGTCTGTAGTGAAGCGGCATTACTGTTGTCATTTCGGACTCCTGCAGCTCCTCCCCAGCGTTGGTGCATTGCTGTCAGTGACATATCCCATGTGAATCGGGGCACAGGAAATGAAACGGTGTTTGGCTGTGTTGTTGCTGAGTATTCCAGATGAGCTGTCACCACTGGTGCTCTGAGATACTTGGGGCACTGCAGGGGAAGCTTCAGAGACACTCAAAACTGGTATAACCTGACTCTCACTGCAGAAAATTTTTGCACCATCTATTGATTAAGTGGCAAATATCTAAATCTGCTTGTGTCTAGTCTGGGAAGGAAAATATTACAGGGGTTGGTTTGCACCCTCAGCAAAGTTGTTCACACTTCACTTCTGTCTGGCCATTGCTTACAGCCTGACCCAGACATCTAACTTGGAAAGGATGCCTGGGTGAATGCTGGCTGTCTTGAATTTCTGCAAATTGCCATCGACTTAAAAAAATACGTTTTGCCTATAGCTCGACAGATAGACCTCAGTGTGCTTGTTTAAGTGCATGAGGTGAAATTTGAATTATTTACACTGGAAATATTTACTTGAAAAGTTTTGTGTAAAGTGACGTTGTACCAGGTATGTCTGAATAGAGGATGAATCCCATACCTAGTCTGTAAGCTGTAAAGTTTAGTCTAGTTTTAACCTTAAACTAGTGATAGATAGTAGCGACATGGACAACAGTAGTAAAATACATCTCGGATCCTACCAATGGGATGTCAGCTCCAAATATAAGCAAAATCTACCACTTGACATAAAAGCGATGATGCACATCTCACTAAACATGGATTCATCCAAATATATAGCATTAAATCTCATAATTTATAATAATTTGTGAATGGAGTCATTACTGTGCTCTGCTTTTAAATAACATTTTAAATTTGTGTATGTTTTACTGTGATATATTCTTTATCAATTTCTTAGAGCACCATTACAACATTTTTTGTTAAATTTAATATTAACTGTAATTTAATCTTAATTTTTAATATCAGATCCTTTCTCTTAGTTAATATTTTATGCCTATTTATTTCCACTATTGTTGCAGTGTCCTTGAAATTCTTGATACCATTCGTTGGAAAGGAAAACACTGTTTCATAGAAAGTTTTGGGGAAGGCATGTCGTAAATGAGAAAGCTCAGGCCCTTTTGCATGGTTGTAGTGTTCTCTGTGAGTGTTAGAGAGTAGAAGTGTTTCTGCTGAGACCCTTTTAGCAGTGAGATTCCCAGCCTTGTGAACCTGCACCAGTTGGTTGTACCATCCATCACCTATTCTTGTCTCTTTACAAGCTTGACTTGGTTTCTTTTCTTTTTCTGCTGATTATGTAGGTTATGACCAGCTGTAAAATATGTGGCAGGAGGGGAGGACTATCACGTGAGCATGGCAGAATGAGGAGCTGAGTTGTGCCTGAGCTGTTCCTTACTTCCTGAGGGCTACTTGCCCTTTTGCAACCCCATCTCAACACACAGCAGATTTCAGTGAACTTCAAAAGCATTGATGAGCCAGGTTTGGCCTGATGGTTATTTGGTGCACCTAAACAAAAAGGAACTTTTGTTCACTGCACGTACTGAGCATCAAAATTGAGGTTTTGGAGTTTAAGCACTGATGAGGCTCAATCCCTAAAGAAGGTATGGAGTTGGAGAGAGTCCCTGATGTATGGGAAGTGTGGCCAACTAAATACCAGTGAGAAAGGACATCAGTGCAACCCACAGATGGCCCACTGCTAAAAGCAAAATAGTGTGGTGGCATCAGATCATTTAAATACACAGAAAATACTTGTTATATGCTTCTTATTCTCATCTAGAATATATAGAGACTGGGTTTTTATCAAGTTTGGTAATTCCTGAGACTTTGGAATTAAAGCAAAATAATCTGTTGGGTTGATACTGCTTTTGAACGTTCTGCATATTTAGAACGAGCTAGTTCGTGTGTGCTTATATGTATATATAGTTGAAAAGCTTGCATCAGTCTTCATGCTTTTTTGGAATGTTCCTGTTATTTACACAATCCTTGAGTCCAGTTATGGTAGCTAACATGGTGTGCAACTTCAGTGGCAAGCTCACTGGAGCTTTCTTGCAATGGAGAATAAAACTGTTCTCCATTGCAAGTGGGGTAGAACAGGACAGCCAAGTCCAGTTATTAGTTTGATGTTCTGGAGACCAGTTTCTTCACCTAATCTTCCTGTATGGCTGTTGATCAAGTCATTTACATCTCTGAGCCTCTGTTTCTCCCACATTAAGGGAGCTGATAGCATTGCTTTACTTCAGAGGTGGGGGTTTTGAAGGTAAATGAAGCTCCAAATTCAATTTTTAAGATTCTCTTTTAAACTATATGACTGGTACAATGATAAAGCAAAAACAGGGTTATCGTAACTGTTGAACAATTTATGTCTTTCCTCTAATCTAACTGTATTAATTTGGCTTGACTGTGTATGTGAAGTGCAAACCTGTCCAATCCATATCACTTCATTGTTTGGCGTATTAGCCTGGCCAAGAAACCCTGTAAAACATGTTTGCAAAATACATTTTCATGTCTTAAGGCCATCTTGGAGCATAAGCAGGTAAGATTCTGTCTTCTTCCAAAATACTGTGTACATCCCTAGCACAGATTTGTGATATGGGCTGTGTTTGCCCTGCATCATCCTTCAAGCAGTTTTCACCCTTCGGTTTGGTAGAGGGAGCAGTATCTGCCAGTCTAAATGTGCCTTTTAAAAAAATCCAGCTACATGTCTTTCTGCTGAGATAAACACTTTTTCTTCTCCATCTTCTGTTTCTCACTACAGAGAGAAAGGCATATTAACGTCGTTTTCTCTTTATGCATCCTATGCATGTTAATGAACATGTGTTCTATATTTTGTTTGTTCATTTTGTGATGCTTTCCAATGGGATAGTAATGAAAAGTGTGTGTAGCAAAATGTTACTGACAGCATGTGAATTTAAAAGTCTTTGCCCATAGATGGTCAAATGATTTTGTGCATCATTTTGGAAAGAGCAAGGATAACTCCAGTGTTCTCAGGAGCTACTCTGATTTCCACAGAATTATTCATAGCAAAATATGTGCAGATGTGCAGCTCTTATCTATAGATATCTTAAAATTTATTGCTTTTTAATTGTTTGAAACTACATCCTTCTTACAACAAAATTCAAGGAAAGTCACAGACTGCTTATTAGTGTATATGTATTTTGTTGGAGGAGATTAATAAATAATTTCTATTTAACTAAGGCAGATGAGACATTCAAAATAGCACTACTGTTAATAATTGAAAGTTAAAACAAATGTACAGCTGTGTTACCAGGATTGCAGAAAACAATGAAACATGGATTTATTATTTTAACTGATATGCTACAATCAGCAGGGAACTCTTATTTAGAGAGCTGGTTAGTGTCTGCTGAGCTGGTTAAAGCCAAATTCAGGGTGCTTGTGTTAATGCAGCTCATGGAGTGAGTCTAATGCATAGGAATCAGAGGGCAGAGAGAAAGAGAGCAATGTGAGGTTTTTAACATCGATATTTTTAGAAACAGGATACTCCTGCTTTACATCTATTATTTGGCTTGGTTAGAGAGCACTAGCAGAGGACAGAGGATAAACAGAAGTCACTTTCCTGACAGAGCTGGGCTTTCCATTAATGCTGGACAAGACTCGTTGTGCTATAGGGAGGTATTTTGGAACAGGACAATACCTAAATGTCCTTCACACAGGTGTCATTGCAGGAGGATATATCTCTTATAAGCACTTCATATAGCTTCCTGAGAGGGAGAGAGTAGCAACAGTACCAGATAACTGCTTGAGATGGGAAGTGAAATTGCAGGCGTTCATGGTCTCAATATCTATGTATTAATTACTCAGATGTGCATAAAAGTAAAACAATTTATCTCATGTAAAAACCCCTATAAGCGAAAATGGCTGTTGATATCAAAGATCCACCCGCTTATGGTCTTTCTCTGCTCCTTTCTTCCCATATAAAATTCTACCGACTCCTCCTTGGGGAAGGAAGCTGCCATCGTAAAAAGATCAGATAAAGAGGAGAATAATAATGGCAGCATTAGCAGGAAGCTCTGCGCAATGCCACTGCTTCTGCCACCGTACCTCTGTCCTCCCTAGCAGGTTCCCTGAAGCAAGATGGAATATATCTCTTAGTTTGAATATTTCGTTTGCAGGGATACATCTGCTTTTCTTTCATGTTATATTCAGCATTACCTATTTATAACACTTTTTAAAACCAATTTTCCAGCTTCTCGATATGGTACGAGAGAAACAGAAGCTATGTATCAGTGTAATGATAAAAGGCATGAGGAAAAGGGGAAAGTAATAATTGGTTGCAAATCAAGTTATGAACCTCAAGCAAAAATAAAAGTGGAAGAAAGAGGGAAAAGTGTTTTATAACCTCAGTAAATAGCAGAAATTACAATGTGCTGTGTACGTTTAGTTTGTACTTTTATACTGAGTTAGTGGATAAGAATATTTATCTGATGTTGTTTGCTCTACACATAAACTCTTCTGATTTAGATGATAGATAGAAACCATTTATACAGATAAACACAGTAGGGGTCTAAACACAGATCCCTGTGGAACACCAGATGTGAGTAAATGAACATTTGATTTTCCTTTTGTCTGCTTCTGACAACCTGATGGATAAGAAACGATCTCCTGAATTCCCTTAAAACCTGATAGCACTAATGCAGATAATAACATAGAGTGAGGTATGGTATTTATTAAATCTGCTCTCTAAATATTAATACGACAGCAGCTGTGATCTTTCTACTCTTTAACTGTACTCTTTAAGCACTGTGTCACTTGCTAACAAAGATAAATGCACAGGGCTGATGTAGAGGCTTTAGGACCACAGGGGTATTCAAATACTTAAGATTCATGCAATTTAGAAATTAATATTCTACATCACAATTGATTAAATAAAAGGAGTGTGAGAAATTTACAAAATTGCTTTTAAAATGGAAACAGATTGTGTGAATGGAATAAAAAGCAGCTATGTTAATTCTTTTTTGTCCATTGTCCCAGGTGGATCTAATGCTAACCACTGAAGAGTGTATTAGCAGAAAGGAGCTTTAGTATTTCATAAGTTAGAAATATTATCTCTGAAGTGTCAGCAGTTTTATATCAATTTTTTTCTCCCTCTCCATTTCCTCCATATCTTTGAGGTGAAAGTCTTACAGAGGAAGAGGCCACCAGGGCCTGTGTCTTGGCCAGATACTTTTATTCACTGTGTCCTGACTTTTCCAGAGTTAACTATCAAACGCACTCGTAGTTCAAGCATTCTCGGGTGGTGAGGAGTGACTTCCAGTGCTATAACTTCTTAGGTAAAGCTAAGATCACCGACTCTCTCTTGCCAGAAAAGCTCATAAGCCCAGCACCTCTCCCAGGTCAAATGTGTTTCTTATTTACTAGCCCGGTTTGATTGACTTTGGCTGAACTGGGCTTCACATTTATCAGTGAAAGCATAGCAAGGATCAGTACCAAGTTTTGTGCAGGCAATAATTCTACTTTCTCTTATGTAGCGTAAATCTCAGTCTACGGGAACAGGGAAAACTGAAACCGGCATCACCCAGATTCTTAGGAAAGCCTGTGATCCGTTGCCTCAAGCAGTTAGTTTCTTTATATTTCTAGGAGTTAGTGTCCAAACACAAAGTGTGGAGCTATGTCCACGTTTGTGTGGAGCTTGGAGAGCTGATCACGTGCAGCTTGCGTTGCCTGCAGGCAGAGCATGAGGTGGTATTTAGCATCAATGTTGAGTCAACTTTTGGAGTCCCACACTGGGTGCTCCCATTTAATGTGTTCTTTGTGTTCAGTTGTGTATGTGTGTGGAAGAGGAGGCCCCATTTGTTTCCTATCAGTTTCTCTGGAAAGAAACTCAGTCCACAGAAAAAAGCCCCACTTGTTTATACAAAGAATAAATTGCTGAGATGGCAGGTTTAAGAGGAAGAGACTTCTTAGAGACTTTCCTGCAAACTGCTGAATTCATTAAGGATCCTTTCAGCTCAGCTTTGTCCGGCTAACTGTCCCGATGTGAGCTGTTACACTTCTGGGTCCTTGTGAATCTCTTCAGTCTGATGTTTCCAACACTGCGGTGTTTGTGAGTATTGCAAATGGGCTGTAGCTGCCTCCTACTCCATGGCAGCATAGCCTCGCTTCTGATGAGACAGGGCAGCTTTATAGGCCCTTCTGCATGGAGTCTATCAGTCCCAACTTGAATCTCTTGATTAGTGATTTCATACTGGATTCAATAAACACAGTAGCAGGTAGTTAGAATAATTCTACTGTTAGGAATGAAAAGCTAATTGGCTTTGAAGAAAATAACCCACACACAATTTGTAACACTCCACTGATCAGAAACTGGACCATGGATAATTGAGATGGTATGAAACACCTACTGCCTCATGCTCACAATTTTTGGATCCATTAATTCCTACAGTGTTTTGTGCCTACCTACAGGAGGATGTTACAACAGCTTAGTTCATTATAAACAATTCTGCCCCATTTACTTTAGAATTTTGTGGTTGTTAATCCATAAATGTGTAGGATGCAAATTTGCAAACAAAGGAGCTTGGAGATAGTGACTTTTCTGCAATCCACTTTTTCAGTACAATGTTAAGGATTAAATTTTTTAAAAAGGAGAACTATAGTTTCACATAGATACCTGTATGGTCATACTTGATCCTAAAAGCAAGGAAGATTTTGCTTGGTAGGTGGTTTGAGGGGTTGTTTAGGGGTTTTTGTTTTGTCTTTCTTTGGGGTTTTGGGTTGTTTGGGGTTTGTTGTTTTTTTTTTTTTTTTTTTTTGCAGACATGAATCAGAAAATTGTAATCTTAAGTTTTATTCCTAAATGAAATAGAAGTATGATGTGGATTATGGGAGCACAGAGTTTGTGGCCAGTATAATTACATTTGATTCTATGCAAATAGAAATTGAGTGAATTCTGTTCACTCAATAAAAATGTTATTCAGCATTATTATTGCTGCTCCTGTTCTGCTTTTTAGAAAGGGGAAGGAAGGAGTCTAATGGTGCTTGTGACAGAAAAACTCAAGTTCTCATTGAGCGTTGTTATTTTCAATATGATACTAATGCCAAATGAGGGGCAATTTTTCACAGCTTTAGAATTTTGTCTTAATCGAAATGGTACAACTTGAAAATGTTTTTCTTCTCGCAGCTTTTGTTAAGGGGCATATTTTTAAGTTTTTCCACAGCATTTTAGGATGCTAATTGATAGTTCAGATGCCTTTCTCCCAGAAGACAGCAAACTCTCTATCCCACTGTTAAGTAACTATCAGATTTAACAGCATCTTTTGTATACAGTATTTTCCTAGATCAAAGGTTTTTCAAACGTTTTTGATATATGGTTTATAAAAACTTTGTAGTCTGGAGGCCCACACTCCTGTAAGGAAATTTAAACCTACTCATAGTAGGCTTGAGTTTCTTGATTTCCTTTTATGGATCCCTTACAAATAACCCTGAGATGCCTAAGAGTAAACCACTTGAAAACCAATGTTATGGCTTAAAATAGTCTCAACAGATGAAAATATTTTGTTTAAAAGAGAAATTTCTTTCATCAGACCTGGTAAATTTATGCTAACCTCATTTTTTTCAGCCAAACCAGCAACAGAGTAATTGCTAGAAAGGAAAATAATTAGGGTTCTGATCTTAAAATAGGAAACCTTCTTGAAATATTAAAGTCTTGTTTTCACCTGGCATTTGCCTTTACTTCACTTTTTTCACTAGCACAATTCTAGATAAGAAATTGCCCATTGGAAATGGTATCCCGAGTGAATAACAATTTCTGTGAATGAAGTGGAGTCGCCATATTTTTTTTTGTCTGCGTCTGCAAGAAGCCGATCCAGTCTAATGGGTAAAGAGCAGCAGCATTATTCATAGCAATATGTAAAGTACCCTCTTGGGCTCACCATACATCTTAGCTTTCATTATCAAATTGACACTCCTGCATGGGCAGATTCGTTCTCTGGCAGGGAATACCACAGGCTATATTTCTGTAATTTTTCTCCCTCCATCCAGGCATTCTCTCGGTGCCTTGGTAAATCATCATGTTAAGTCATTAATAGTGAAGAAAGGCAAGCTACGTAAGCGATTATATACTGATTAATGTCTAAGTTAAATCCCTCTCTTCAAAGATATTGCTGACCTGCTGAGTATCTCCATCATTTTCATTTTCTTTGTTCCTTGGTGGAAGCTGATGGCTTAGCAGTCCAAGCACAAAGGCAGGAGCGTTCTTGGGTTCAAATCCTTGTGCACGGTACTGAAAGTGAACAGCTGATGTTCTCTCTCAAAATCAGCGCAAGGGGGGCACAAGGGCTGAAAATCTTGGGTAAAACTTTATCTAGCTGGTAAAATTCTGTGTGTGCCCTCAAAACTCTGATCCTGGTTAACATCATGGTGGTTCCAGTGGTAGTGGCAGTGAGGGGAGCTCTCCCAGAGATGGGCTGTTAGTGCTGGCAATACTGCATCAGTTCAGCCTGCAGTGAGTAAGCGTAGATGACATGGTGCTTAAAATGTGGGCAGCTGTAAGTGCTTTTCTCCAGTGGAGCTCCTGGTGTTCATGCTAACATGAGAACCAAACCGGCATTGGCTCACGTAGGAATGGTTTGAATCACTTCATTATCCAGGTGTTAGAGTCTGTACAACATAGGCAGGGAAACTATAGAATAAAATCCTGACTGATGAAGCAGGGTGGGCTTCAGGGGAAAGAGATTATATTTTGGTGTTTTCCTAGTGATAAATATATATATATAAAATATAGAACCAGTTAGAATTCCCCGAGATGTCCATGATGCTCAATCTGTATAAATACAACAGTAGCATCTATGAAGTTGTTTCACAGGTGATATTCATTCTGAAATAGTACTATGCAAATCCTTGTGTCGTTTACTGGCGGGTGGCCTTCCTGAGCAGAGGACACCTGTGATAGACACTAAAATCGTGACACTAAGTTGGGGTTGGTTGTTTGTTTTCTCCTTTCCCTTAGCTATGCTTCCTGTTCCTTTGCATTGGGATTAAGTGTTCTCTACTAGACCAAAGCCTGCATGAGGGCATGGTTTGGTATAGTTGTGCTGTAGTTAGGACTGAAAAGGTGGTAGGTTCTGTAACATCAGACCCCGCTTTGCCACTCTGCATGAAAGAATGGTAGGGTGAGAAGCATGGCTTTGCAAACTCCTTATTTAAGCTTAATCCTCTCTCACCAAGGTTCACATCTCTCACGTTGGTATGCACGTATCAACCTTTAATTGCTGGGAAGTGTGTCCAGCTTTCAGCAGGGGACAGATGCCTCCCTAGTTATGTAGCAAAAATGAAATCATACCTTTTAGCATGACCTGGAATATGCATTTGTCAGGCCCACTGAGGTGAGAAGCTATCACTTCAGAATTGTTACTCAAGCTGTCTTTTGTGCTATTAGTGCTAAAATATTCATTGTATATTAATTTCTGATTATACTGACATCCTGTGCCAGGTTCTGTTATAGCCCAAGGATTGCAGGGTTGAAGTGGAAGTTGAGTGTGTCTTCAAAGGTATTCAAATGCTGTACTGAATGCAAGCCCAGCAGAAAAGGATCAGTTCCTTTTGCTTTGTACAGTGAATTTTTATAGTTTCACAGATACAGCTCTGCACATGGTTAACAATATTCACTCTGTTTCTTTAGAGGTACCAGTTGTCATGTTATTTGTGAAACAAATGATTCTCTGGAATTTGAACTTTGTGCTACAATATTTCAGCTGTTGTAATCTGTGGTTTTTGGCAATGCTGATTACCTGTAAATCCTCTTACCTGTTTTTCCATTTGAAGTTATTTTATTCAACACTTGACAAAGTCTGGCACAGGGCTTCCAGAAATGTTGTAGCTACTAGAAATTTTTCTTTTTACATGATATTATATCTGAGTAAGAATTTTCAATCAGTCATCTTGAAGCACCACAGTAATTTGTGATAAGTTTCTGCTTCTTGAAAGTGCCACTACACTAACACTTTCTCATCTTCATCACCCAGCTCCTGTTACCACTCCAGCTCTTTTATGGGACTGAGAAAATCTGTGTTCTGTGCAAGCTTGACTGCACTACTAATATGCAATGGAGTACCACAGGCAAAATCACTCAAGTAACTCATGGTAGGGTTCCCAGCCACACTGCTCCAGAAGAGACTTGTATATTGCCCTGTAGCCTCCTTACAGACATTGGCAAGCCAGCCTCATGAGAAAGGTCCTGGCCATGCATCCTGGGGCAAAAGCTACTGTCCCTGCTGAGGTCCCTCTGGTTGTTCCAGGGGGTGGAAGGAGGAGGTTTTCTGTTAGCTCTTACCTATGTGAGAGCAGGCACTTGCACAAGATAAAGGAGAGCATTAGTCTTCGGGATGAGCTTAATTAAAGTCAACAAAGAGTAGAAAAGGAAGCACCTAAAGTGCTACAGTAGTTTGGGGCTCATGGGTCTGGAATAAATGAAAGAATGAAATATTCAGTTGCTGCAGTAAGACTTTCTGCAAAGAACACTTTATTGCACACAGTGTTTCTCCTTTCTTTTTCTCCATCATCATTGTTTATTTTAATCTGATGCTTTAGGCTGAAAAGGCCCATTAAAATAATGCAGTTTAATGTTTGAATATATATTTCATTGCTTCTTTCCTTTTCCCTCCTTCTCTCTTCTCCCCCCACCCACACGTGTATTTCAAAAGCATGGACAAAAAGCACAAAGCAAGATCACCCTCCAGAGAAGGGTTCCTGAGCGTGCCAGAGTTTGAATTACTGACTGGGTAGATGATACTGCTCTCGGTGTTTTTCAGAGAAGGCTGGCTTGTAGGAACACTGTTAGGTCCTTTCAGGCTTGCAATGAAAGGTGAAAGTTCAGGCAAGTAGCAATATAAACAAGTAAGATTTTAGAGCCTCCCAGTATTCTTGAGGTGAAAATTCAGCAGGGGAATAGAGGAGGCAAGAAAAGGTATCTCTGCTTCAAAGGAAAAGCAAACAGGCTATAATCATTCCAGAAGAGACATAAAATTAATAGCAATTTGAGGCAAAATATTCTCTCCTAAGTGATGTTTTGAGAATATTATGCCAATAAATTCACTGTCTTTTAAAAAGTCTATTAATTTCATCAACTTCCTTGATTTGTGAAACAGGATGACTCATAGATAGTGGTGGAGCTGAAGCACAACTGTGGTCTCTTGGTTTTATTGTCTTTGACTAGTTGTTTCAGCCCTTTGCACCTCAGTTTCCCCCCCCCCACCCATTTTACCCTCTGTCTTCTCTACTGTAACTTGTGCACCATTTGAGAGACAGTAGTACACCTGCAGTGTACCTGCTGGAGAGGGTTTGGATTCACATGGTGCATCAAAATGTTACTGTCATTAAAAAAATCAGATTTGTATGTATTTTTATTAGGACAAATAATAGACCTTCTAAATTTTTATTTTAGTGATGTTCCCTTTTTTTGGCCAAACTTACAAATCAGACAGCCCATCCCCTAAGTTTTCCCCCCTCCTTAATAAACTGTTAATATTAAAATGGAAGGAGTCACTTGTATTACACTGAATACGTTCTTGGAGCAGAAGTTGTATTAGTAAATGCTGAGGAAGAGAATGGAGGCTTAGGGGAACCAAAGCTTGTTTGGCTTGTCAGAAAGGAGAAAAGCGTGGATGTGGGTTGTTACATGATACACTGTACAGAAGTGTGTTTTAAGCTGCCCATAATCTGATTGTGCTGGAAATGCTATAGACTCTGTCTCACAAGCTCTCTTGCTTTTATGGATGGATCGTGTTTACAAGTAAATATATATTTCCCTGCTAAACCAAAACCCAAACTGTCTTCTGGGCTGAGATGTAATTTATATTATCAAAACTGCAGGACTCACTAAATCTGGAGCAAATGGAAAGCCACTCAGTTTTTATTTAGAGATGCAATGCAGAGCAAAAATAAAACTTAGATTGCCAATTGATGGTAGGCATTGAAGCTAATCCTGTGCAGCCAGAACCAGAACGGCATGTCACAGGGACAGAAGGAAAAAGCAAAGACATGTTATTTGATAAGAAAGTCAACAATTAGAAATCTTAAAACTCAAGGTATTAAGCAATGAAAATGACTTGAGTGATGCAGCAGTGGAACATGGCAAAGGTTTGTGAGTTGCCGTTAGTTTATCTCAGTCCTGAAAGTGTAATTTTATTATTGCCACTGTTTTATTATTTGTGCCCCATGATGTTTTTGATAGGAAGAATCTTTCCCAGATCTCCAAGGAGCAGTCCAGTCTTCACAGTTTAAAATAGATGGGGAAAATATTCAGAGAACATTAACTTGAAGCAGGACTTTGTGCTGTGATTGACAGAATTCTTTACAGAAGGTGTGTTAGAGTTTTTGTGCTCTTGGAACTGCTTAGCTGGACTTTAAACATGATTCAGCTCAGATCCCCCTCCACCCTGTATTGTTTTGTTGTGGGTTTTTTCCCCTCCTGGTCTTTATGTGGCAACACAGAAAACTAATTTTTATTATTTTCTTAAACAAAACCTTGTTTGTTCAAAATTCTCTATTAAATCTCAGTCAAAATATGGCCTGATCTGACAAATAGTCTTTATTTTCTCTGCTCTCCCTCTGCCTTTGCCTGTCGAGGTTGGAGGCTCCCCAGAGCCCAGTGGGGCCTGTTGTTGCTCGTTGCCCCAGCTCATAGATGGAAGCACCACAGGAAATTTAGCCATATCTACTTAGGAATCACCAGGATTTTTCACATCCCATGAGGGCTGTTCCAAGATGACACCCAAAAGCATGACAAAGTCAATCACTAGAGGAGGCAACTCTCTTAGCAACAGCAAAGTGCGTACTGGAAGATGCAGTGTTTGGGGAGATCTCTCAAAAAAGGAATTTGCCTACTTACCTAATAAGGTACATCCTGCAGTTTTCCTGGAGGGTTGGCCAGGAATCTTAAGTTGTTCTTTGTTTATTTAAAGGCTTTATTTAAAAAGGGAAGCAACAAGAAACCTCCCCAGGCATTTCCAGATACAAAGATTCCCAAAGTCTGGGAGTATTTTAAAGTTGTTTGAAGCTGATAAATCTTCTCAAACACTTGTGACCTACTTGCAAGTCAGTCCTTTCTAAATGGGAGGTATACTGTTAAGTGTTTATCCATCAGCTGCTCATACCAAACTGCTCTAAGGTGATGCTCGGAAGAGAAAGCTCATACAGGCTAGTGTTAATTTGGAGGTCAGCCTAGGAAATTGTAAAGGTCCTTACTGGCCTTAAAAATCTATGAATCAATAACAAGTGCTGGCAAAAGGTCACTGGTCGCAGGTAAAAGGGTAGCTATCAGGCCATCTAGCAGAGCTGCTAACACTTTTATATTACAAGGAGGTTAAAATAAATCCTGGATTTGGTTGTCAGATATTGTTCAGTCACTTTTATGGCCCTTGAACAGTTTCATGCAGATGTGTTCTACCTGCAGGCTGCTCTTGAAAAATTACCGACTACTCCAGAACGCTGTATAGAGCTTCCTGTGAGCCCGTCCCAAACATTTCCCAAAGTACTGGGCAACAAGCAGTAGAGCAGTTCTCTGCTCTGAGTGCCTTGCAATTTATGAATAACTATGGTTTCCATTAAGCTGCAGAAAGGGGATAGTGTGTTTCACCCTGTGCTGAGAACCCCATTTGTTTCCGTTCCTGTCAGCAGTTTGCATAAGTGAATGATTTTATTTCATGTGAGAGAGAAGGCAAACACACAAGTTATCCCAGCAGTGGAAGATTTGTCAAATAAAGCTTTTAATAATGGTGTTATTTGACAGTTTTATAGTGCTTCAACTTTCAAGCAGTTTGAAGGTGGTAGGTTTTCAATAAAAATTAAGTCCTTATCTAGAAGAAACTCAGTCCCTGTTGTTTTAAAAGAACTAGTCCTGGCTGCATTGGAGCACCTTAATCTACTACTGAAAGTAAATCTCAATCCTTTTCTGTATTAATATATCTTGCAATCCATCATCAGTAGGTGTTCTGTGTATTTTTTTGCCCTAGTATATCAAGGTGGCCTGATAAACCACCTTCCTAACCAAACTTGTTGGGTGATCATTATGTTTCTCACAAGAATAAATTATCCAGTGTAGTTCTCTGTGGCTTACTTAAATAGTCCAGCAGTGTTTCCAGTCACTCTTACTTATTTCTTTAATTTGTTTAAGGGGTCCAGTAAGTTATTCAGGTGAGGAGAAAAGGAACAGGGAAGTTGCTGGTTTTCACAAGGTCAGAGTTAATCCTATCTATGTTCATAAATCATTGTACATCATAGGATAACCACATAGCAACTGAGAACATGTTAATAGAAAATGAGTTCTGCATTGAAAGTTCCCTTGCTTAGAGGAGGGATTTTCAAAAGATTGTAAAGCTGCCTGAAATTCCCTGCCAGTTAAATAAACATAAGTTTAAAGGGTTACATTATTTATAGACCTACTATTTTTGTTACAAAAGTTGGTTGATCTTCACCATTCTTCAGAGAAATTAGATTTTAGTAGAAGCATTTTAGGAAAACAATTTCTGAGAAAGAGAGGGCTCTGTAGCCTTGATAAGTGTTTGATTTGGGTAATCTGAATAATGAACAATGGTATGAGTAGAAGTGACATAGATGTGAATTATCTGCCCAAGTTCACATATAGAGACATTGTGAGAGCTAAGATCTGATGTGAAGACATCCTGCCTCCAAACTCTTACAAGCTAGCCCCACACTAGTTGTATAGACACAAACTAGCTCCATTAAGCATAGAGCCCTTTTTCATGCTTAGGAATTCAATTTATATATTGCTGTACCAACTGATACTTACAGGAAGAGTGCTTAGCTGGTATGCACCTGGCAAAATTCATTCCCATCCTTGGTACGTGTATCAGACAGAACATCCTGAGTCCCAGCGATTTCAGCTGAGCTTCAGGAATCACTAGGGTGAAACCTTTCTACTCAATATTCTCAGTGTTGTTAAAACCAAACATGCATGTGGTGTATTTTCAAATGCGGTGCCACAGTTTTTGTTCCAGAGATCTTACAATCTGGTCCAGTAAACAGAATTAGCAGAAGACAGGAGCTGGAGGGAGGAAGGACAAAAAACCAGCAACAAGATTGTT
This sequence comes from Antrostomus carolinensis, assembly GCF_000700745.2. Lineage (NCBI taxonomy): Eukaryota > Metazoa > Chordata > Aves > Caprimulgiformes > Caprimulgidae > Antrostomus > Antrostomus carolinensis. The sequence continues at coordinate 133,393 of NW_010293871.1, forward strand.
ACCTGATGTGCTGAAGCTTCTATTTACAAGCTAGTGTCTCCCCTAAGAGGGCTTAGGGGAATTTTTATTTTCTTCTTTTCACTAGAACCTGCTGAAAAATATCTGTTAAAGCTCTTGAAAGAGGTTGTTCTGTTTGCAGGCCTTGAAATCTTGCAGCTTGCTCTAGAAAGAGTTACTGGTTCGGTATGCTCAGTTCTATCCTGCTACTTCCCCTTCACTGCTCAACCGGGGTGTGCCAGCGTGGCATGGGGTGCACCCATGTGGCTGAAAGCCACCTCTGTTTAATTCCAGGGGAACCCCTCTCAGTTATCTAGTGGCTTTGATTAGCAAAGATCAGACTGAGTTATTCTGAGTTCAACAGCCCCTTCCTATTGTCAAGTCTGGCAGAAGAGAAGGACAGAGACTGGTTTTTATTTACTGACAACTCGAGGCAGTGCCGCCAGAGAAATCAGAGGAGTCTTTCCATTGACTTTGTGAAAGTTGGATAGTGTCTTGGACTTGTGCTGTATGTGTTGTTTTTTTATTCTGTACACAGTCAGCTCAGAGTCTCCCTCATATCTCTTTCTCCCACAGTGCTCAACTCCTCCCTCTCATCACAGAGAAGTCTGACAGGAACTTTCCTCTCTTATCTGTCTCTTTCTCTGTGCTCTCCTCCCCCTCCTTCTCATTCTTTACCTCCCTCTGTCTCTTCATTTGCTCCCCTGCTGCTCTCAGATGGCTGGCTTTGCTCAAGGTCTGCAGGCTGGCATAGAGCATGCCTGGAACAATATGTTCCTATTAAATCTACCCTCTCTCATTGCTTCCTGAAATTAAATTGAATTTTACTCTCAAGTTTGTTGAAATCGCGCAATAAAAACATCCCTGAATGCAATCACATTTAATCAGAAAGCTTTCCAGCATTTATAATGGTAATACTCTGTTTAAAGAAGGCTTGTTCTACTGTTTTACAGAAAAGAAATAATAAGCATGTTTCTTATTTACAGCTGAAATTAATCTCTAAAAGACCCTCCAAAGTCCAAGTTCCCTCCATGGGTTTACTTCAAAGGCTTTCACACCACTTTGTCCACTCCAAGATCACCAGATAGACAGAAACAAAACTCAGGTGTTTGCAGTCTTAGTCCTGAGCTTCATTTTGTTGCTCATTATAATTCAGATTGATTTTAATTCCTTGTATATATTTGATCAATATTAGTATATTTACACTAAGGCTGCATTATACTTACTGTAAGATGTAGATTTGAAGCTATTCAAAGGCCTGGCAAAGAGCACAGCAGTGCTATTCAGGGTTGGACCTTTACATCGGATAAACATAGATCACAGATTTTGGGGTTCTGATCCAGTGTAGTTGCGTCAGTGGAAGTAAGGAAATTTCAGTACTCCTGAAATGCTGATATTTTGCACATTTTGGGATCAAATTTGTGACAGAAGGCGTTCATGGTTTTGGGAGATAAGTATATAGATCAGTATGCATTGCATAGTTTAAATTTGTGGTGTTAAAAAGCCACAGGAATATATATTTTTTTTGAGACACTCTTCTTTGATTCGACTACAACTTGAAACAAAACCACAGCAGTATCACCATGGTAATATATAATAGGATATATTTCAGAGAGAAAATAAGACATGTAAAAATTGCAGATTTATCAGCCTGGAAGGTCCTGCAGGTTTGGGCCACTCATTGGCAATTCCAACATCTCAAAAAGTAGAACACTGCTGCAGGAATATGCAGAGCTCCCGAGCCGTGCTGTGCCTCTCTCATGTACCTTGCGCTTGTTTTGTATGCTGAAGCCATCTTCACATCAATGGGGTGTTTTCAGAGCAGAGCATATTTGAAGTCTGTAATAGAAATCTATTGTAGAGAGAAGGGGAAGATGTGAATGTTGGCAAAAGTTTGACAGATCTTTTTCAAAGTGCTTCGAAAGATCCAGTGCTCGTCTTTTTTATTACAAATGATGTTCAGCAAAGCAGACTGATGAGTCTCTGGCCAATTATGATTTTTCAGTAGTATGCCTGGAATTTGTATTCCCTTCCCTTATTAGACAGAGTAGGCACCACAATACAAAAGTATCTGGCACCAGGGGTTCAGTGTACTGTATAGACACCTCCCCCCCTGCCCCCCGCAAAAAAAACCCCACAAAAACCAAAATCAGATCTGGCAAGCTTACAGTGTAAAGAGTGTAGCAGAAAAAGGGTTAAGGATGAGGATGTTCCAAATGATCCAAGATGTACTGGTACAGCTTTGTTAGTTACACACAGGATATTCTACTTGCAAGTAGTCAAGAAGGAGAAGTAAAAATTAGACTGGCTGCTGTTTGTGTGCAGGCCACCTTATTAAGTTGACAAGCAACTCTGGTGGGTTACCCTGACAAAGGTAAGGGCTGAGGGAATGATCTGAGGAAGCACAAAGCTATAGCAGCTGCTGATGTTTTTCCAAGAAGCAAAGTGAGAGATCATTGGGGAGAAGAGAGGTGAAACTTAGAGCAGAGAAAGCAGGAAGCGGCAGTAGAGGAAAGCTTCGACGTCTAGAAATGTTCAGTGAGTACATCCTGTCCATTTCTGGTGCCCACCTTTCCTCATTAAAATGGAAAGGCTTGGCAGCAACTGGTTACTGCTCCAGAAATACCTAGATAGCTTCTTTTCCCAGCTACTGTAACATTTTTTCTTAATAAAAGTCTCAGACAAAGTAACTCGCAGTGGCTAGGCAGCTGATTTCCATTCGAGAGTTTTTATAGTTTGTCCCTATTTTAAGGGGAGGTGGTACCTAACCTGGGGTTATCTACTTGCATAAGCTCAGCTGTAGGTAGGAATGAAGGCAGCAGTTTAGGCCCAATCACTGCTACATAGTTTAAGAATAAGCTGAATGAACCTTTGCTTGGAGAAATCAAAGGATATAATCATAAGCTGCTGTTGTTGCAAGGAGCAGGCTAATGATGTGCCAGTGATTTTTATTACCTCAGGTCATAAGACCTTGAGGGACCTTATGGTCTTCCCTTAGACCTGAAATATTTCCAAAGTTCAGTGCTACCCAGTAGATATAGAATGGCAAAAGATTACTTCTCCATCATCTTAAAGATAAATCTTGGGACCTTGGCAACCTTTGGGAGAAAATATAATTGTCTTCCTAATTAAAATTGATTTTTTTCAGTGAATGTGCCCTTCTACTGCTATCCCAGCTGTATAACTGACTGTATCTCCCTTACAACAACAGATATTTATGGTCACCAATTGACAGCGTACTCAGCACAGCTTTGGCAACAGTTCATAGACCATTTAATGCCTTTGGAATATACATATCTCCCTAGCTAGTGCTAGGAATGGCTGTGTGATGCAGTTTTCCTTGTTTATTGAACTGTACCTGTGGGTATTTCAGGTGACATGTTAAGTAAAACTATCGACCAAGGGACTAGGTTCCTCGATTCTATTGTCAAAAGGAATTAGGTACCTTCCTCCTTCAAACTTCTTCGAAAATCCTGGGATTAGTAGTTTTATTATGAATACCAGTCTTGAATATAAACATTTGCAAAACTATGATATTAGTATTCTTTAAGGATTTTGTTGATTTATTAGCTCTCTCAGCATATAACTTCATCTTCACAACAGTCTGCCTTGTATTAATGCTTCTGAAGAGGGTTGTAGAGGTGCAAGTGATGTTGTGGTTTGGCCTTCAGTGTCTTCTATGCTGTAGCAGAGCTAATAGATGTATCTATATCATACACCTTATTGGACTTTAAGGGACAACAAGAAAAGCTCTCATGAATGTTTTTGGCGCTGGCACTTTTTTAGGAAGAAACTGAGAAAAGAAAAGAGAGAAAGGGAAATGTTTCCATCTATGAACTAAAGAGAAATCCTTTGGATACACTGAAGTATAACAGATGTGATAGTTCAAAAGGCATTTCAGAGTGGTACCTCAAAATACATTGCAAGTTTAAAGGTAATGGAAAATGCAGCATGAGAGGAGAAAAAGCCAGAAGGAAATGCTTGCAAAAGTTTCATTGAGTAGAACTGAAATTATTTAGTGACCTAAAGAGGAGTTTTGCTGTCACTGGACTCTCTTT
>NW_010293871.1:137471-142429 GCF_000700745.2 Antrostomus carolinensis
GACAGGCTGCAAATGTAACAATCTCAAGACATGAGTCATCAGCAAGGATGGACCCTCTTGTCCTCAACACTAAAAATAAAGATCTCGCTTACTGAGCCTAAGGTGCAGTTCTCTGTTTAATAGCCTAGTATCAGCCAGCAGAGCAGTACAGAGGGAACACTGAACCACTGATTTATTCAACCTGGAGGCCTTGAACTTGACTAACCTGAGTGCAGTAAATGGGCTCAGATAAATGCTGGCATTACAGAAGGCATCATGTTTTATGACGTATGGGATAAGGGTTTGGGGGAACTGGTACCTTGGGCTACTAGTCCTGAAAATGAAGAGTTCCATCACCAACATCTGTATTCTTGAAAACTGAGCACAAGCGACAATGCTGTGGATTACATGCTAGTAGAAAGGAAGCCTTTTCCTTTTCCTTTATTGGCTGAATGTTCCTTATTTTAGCATAACGGCAATTATTTAACTACCCTTCCAGGAAGCAGATTTGAAATCTTCTTTTCAACTTGTGGTGAGAGCTATATCAATACTCTCAGATGTAGGGCAGTGGAGGTGAGGGAGAAATAACTTGGTAGCTTGGCTTAAAACTAACTGAACATATTAGTCATGAAATATTTAAACCATCAATATCACACATTGATGTGCAAAATGTTTAATTATGTATCATTTCAGCTATTATTCATGTTAGATCTTAGACCTTAAGATGTACATACATTTAAAAAATAGCTCAGGAGACGTATCAGGAGTGTAGAGCAGCATGAAAAACCTGAAGGCTGGCTGTACGCTTTCGTCTTGAAAGTGTGTGTCAGGTTGTGAGTTGGTTTGTTGGTGTTTGGTGGTGGTGGGTTTTTTCCTCCCCTACATTACCGAATCCTTTTCTAGGGCTCAGTGCAAACAATGTTTTTGCCTTTAGTAAGTGTCTCTGGTAAAAGAAGATCATTTTAAAGGAAAAGCTTCAAAGTTTTAAGCTTAATGCCCCTTCTATTCTATTTAGGTCCATATGCTGTTTCCGTCAGTGTATCTTAAGTGTGTGTAACTAAGTGTCTTCCAGTATTGCATTAAGCAGCACGACTACCATCTGTCACAAATGGTCTGTTCTCACTTCCCAACAGCAAAATTGTATGTACAGTGTCATGCTTCACATGTATATATCTACTAAGTATTTGCTAAAGAAGGCAAAAGCAAAGTGGGTTGTTTAGCACTTGCACTAGAAGGTGCCGAGGGCTGTGTTTGGTGGCCCTTTGCTAATTCCACACGGGGCTCTGCCTTCTGAGGGCACCTGGTCACACCCACAGTGCTGACTGCTGGGGAGATTTCCTCACTGTCTGTAGGACTGCTCATGTGAATAATAATCATAATGGGAACAGGCTATTTGGGTTCTGGGCCTGAATTCTTCTGTTGCTGTATTTTTATTGCAATTACAGAAATGCTGCTGTGAAAAGCATTCTACCTGTTTGTTTCTGTAGCTACCTGTGGTGCAGCTGCATGCCACTAAAAATTTGCATTGCCAAACCTTATGCTGGTAGTTCATAAGCCAAATGAAGGGGATAGATGAGCAGCAATGGTGAGGAGAGCAGAGTTTTGAAATTTTTCTTTAGTAGTTTTTAAAATATTGGAATAAAAAAATGTCAGACGTGTTTACTGTTTATCATCGGTACAGTAATAAATAGTGAAAGGTGTAAAATAGGCAACTTCCACACCGCTGGGCTTGAGATGAGAATTTGTTTACAGGGGCAGAATGTGGTCCTACTGTATTAGCAGCTTTCTTCAGTCATTCATATGCAGTGGTGTCACGCAGTGACTACTGAAATGAACACTAATTAAGGTATCTTTTGTTTTTGTAGAGATTAGCACGTTATTTTCTTCTCACCTTTAGAAGGCATTCAGAAAGACTGGATTGCTGATGCCTATATCTAGTTTCATCTTGCAATTAGCAATTTGCTTTTTCTTAAAATCCAAGTGCTAGTGGCATTAACCTAAGCTAATTGTCACTGATGGACTGATCTTCCTGCGAAGCCTAGAAAGCAAGGCTGTCATATTTCATCTGAAATTTGCATACACATTTCCTTTGTGATTGGATTGCTCAGTCTTGGAAGCCTGTTTTAAGGCTTGAACAGGCTCAACTTCTCAGAAGTTTCATAGATTCCAGCTGCAGCAACAGCATCTATATGAGATAATCTTTAGGCATATTTAGTTGGAGACCTAGACTATGAGTTACAGACGCTTGTTGGACGTGGTTTGGAACTTTGGTTTGCTGATTATTAGTCTGGTGTTGCTGTTTTTTCCTTTGAGATGGCTTTCAGTGGCTGCCCAATGAAGTGCTGCTGGTGCAGGTTGTACACCTCGAGCAGTGTAACAAGTGCAGTGCCTGCATGTCGTACTGCCCACCGTGTAGGTGTGTGATCTGCCATAGGAGTAAAACTGCATTATTATGGAGTGTTTGAGTTGCAGCCCAGCCCCAGCTCCTCCTGCCTCTGTGCTGTCTCTTGAGCTTTCTCCAGAATCCCTTCAGCTTCTGCAGAGACTTCAGGTGAAAATAACAGACTATTAGTGGGACAAATTATCCTAACTTCAGCTCTTGATTTTCTTCTCTGGGAGGGTAGTGAGATCACCTTGCTTGTTATGTACCTCACTGGAGCAAAGTAAATCCTTCTTCCTTGGTGATACAGTGTTCAGGTAACAACAGAAGTGAAACGATCCACGGAAACGATGTCCCAAAGGCTGCTGGCAATGCAGTTCTGCAAAATGTTATTTGTAGATTGTATTTGTAAATACAATCTATGTTCTCTTGCCTGGAAGGCCTTAGTTGCACATCCCACTGCTTTGAACTATTTGATAGATTTAACCACATAAAATTAGTGGTTTAGGGAAATTTACATGTTACGTCTATAATTTACACCATTTCCCAGTAAAATTACATTTTCTTATGCGCCCAGGCAAGATCTGCAGCTTCTAAAATCTATTCAGAATGGCTGCACTGCATGCCAGTTGCCAACTTGTAAAGCTTTTCTGAACACTGTTGTGGCTCCAAAGGATTATTTATTGAACAGTTGAGCTTGTGAAACCTTCCCAAAAGCTGCAATGCAAAGCTGTCACAAGCACGAATCTATTGAAAATTCGTTGCAGAAATGCGATCCTGCAGGAACAAACAGGGCATTCAGGTCCCGCCAGCCTTGTCAGAGCACTTTCCTTCCCCGTGAGTACCATGACTGACAGAAACAACACGATTTTCCATTGCCTTACAGAAAGTTTTCCTATTTGCTGTGGTGAGGTGCAAGTGTAAAATGTTTTTGTGATGGGGGGAGTTAAGTCTATTTATGCCCTGTCCACTCAAAGGTGTGTAGTGCCTGAAGGAGAAGGCATTGGAGAAAACAGCCTAAGAGCTTGTCTTGTGAATCCATGTGTGTATGGTACATGACAGACATGTTCATCAAGCAGCAAAAGCAGCACGTGTTGGTAATAGCTATATAGGTGTTCTAACACGTTTCTGTTTGGTTTCACATGTGTTAGTGACAGCTGGAGATTTCCTGTCTGGAGTGTTAGCCGGTTAGGTCTGATCCTTCTTTTAAGGAGATACTGTTTCCTGTAGCAGCTAACACAGGTCATTTTAAACCGAAGCCCTTTTGTATTTATTTATTTAATTTTGTCCTTTCTTTGTCTTGGCAGTGTTAGTTTAAGAACAAGTAACACTCCGTCCCAAAGAGAGGTGAAATAAAACCATGCTGGGAATGGGGACCATAAGTATTTCCTAATACCCTTAACTGGTGCCCTTAATTGGAACTGTTGTGGTTTCATTCACTTGGAGCAAGATTTCACCTAATAAAAGAGCTCTGAGATAATCTGGGCAATTGTAGAGTTGGACTAATCCTGAGATCAGATTACTTTATGCACACAGCTCCAGTTGGAGTGTGGGCAACAGAAAGTGTTATAAACTGTGCCAGCCAGGGGCATTTGGTGTGTCTTGTTTGCTTTTGTGTGCCAACAGATGATGTGTTAAGAGTCCTAAAAATACAAGATGCTGACATACAGAACAAGAACACAGAAGGTGCAGCATAGCAATTGACTCCTTGTTGCAATTTTTACACAGCAAGGGTGGAAGGACCAGTGCAGACACAATTGTGGGCTTATCAGATATCTGCAATCATAAAATCCCAACAGTGCACAGGACTGTACAACTCAACTGGTGCTAATGGTAACACGTGTGGCAGTAAGTGTATGCAGCAGCACCCCACAGTCAGTCAGACTGGAGCATGAGGGGTCCCTAGGTGTGTCGTTTGGCCATAGGTAGGGGAGGAAGGACCTTTTCACCCCTGAGACAGTCTCTGTTGTACTCAGTGATATTCTTCTTGTAAGGAGGGGGTGGGGAGGAGGGAGGAATCCTGCCACTATTTTTAAGCTTGCTAGGCTAAAATAAAAAAAGTATTCTTAAGTGTAATCTTCCTTTTGCAATTTAAAACAGGTTCCTTTAGCAGGAAGAGTCTAGAACTTGATATGCAATTCGTAAGGGGGTGGGGGAATAAAAAGAATGTTTATTGCCAGCACCTCACAAAAATCAAACTGACTTCTGTGCCTATGCCTGCCTTTTAAGTGGGCAGTTTCAGTGGTAGCGTGGTGTAGTCAGGGCACAAAGCTCAGCTGAGATGCAACAGACCATCTGCCAGAAGGAGAACTAAGGGGGTGAGTGGCCAAAAGCCTCTAAGCTCCTGGAGGCGGTGGGAGCGTTGCTGGTTTGTTGGAGTTCAGAGCTCTGGCAAACAGCAAACGCTGCTGTAGCTCTTGCCAAAAGAGCAAAGGAGGCAACAGAAGGGCAGCGAGTTGGATGGCTTGGAGAGTGCCATTCTTTTGTGTCAGGAGTGGTCAGTATTTTACCAGCTGAGTTCCACAAATTGGCCCTGGGCTGTCAGTGCTAGTGCCAGCTGTTAACTTTGCAGCAGCCATAATCTCAGCAGGGACAAATA
>NW_010293871.1:142452-175235 GCF_000700745.2 Antrostomus carolinensis
TAATAAACTGCTCATCTTTATGAATGCTGGGATCCAAATGATCAAAACAGATGTACAGTTTCCAGATCTTAGCTGCACTGTCAGAATATTCCTGGTTTCCTCTTGCATAGTCATCCATAATGAAAAGAAAACAAGCAGATTTGCCTTTCTCTTGGGTCTTTCTTCATTGCTCACTCAACATTAATTACAGAATATTGTTGGAATAGCAGACTGGAAGGCACCAGCACCCTGAACAGAGTATGTCGCTGACTCCTGTCACTTCTGCATAGAATGTAGCATATAGCTAAAATTATCCTCAGTGCGAGCGTGGTATTGACACGGTATGTGGGAAAGCATCATTTTTGTCTGCCCCTTTTCAAATGTAAGTTATCCCACAAAAATGTGTCCTGTTGTGAAACTAGCACAGGCATGGGAAAGGACAATGAGTGAAGGCTGCTGTTTTCCCATTGAAGCTATAAAAAAGGAGGTAGGGACCCAAAGTGAAAAAAATGTTTAATTCAGATCATTTAACACGATGATTTCTTACATTTTCATGTCAAGGGAATTGTAGAGGGCGAAAAAGAAGACACAATGGAAATATATGCCTTTAAAAATATTTGGACACAAAAATTCTCTCCTGATTTATATGTGATTTGCAGGTTCATCAAAATGACTTTTATACTTAGTGTTGCCTGAAGTGCTTGGGGTCATTAGGGACTTTTCAGCTTATCAGATAAATCCTATGTATCCTGCCTTGCTGTTAGACTACAGCATTTTTTTAAAAGACTTGTCAAGTCAATGGGTTACCACATCCCTAAGGCAGTGCATTTAATAGTTATAAAGTGCTGTCCTTTGCGAAGTGAAATACCGAGTGCTGAGAAGAGTATACAATTCTTCAGCCATAAGAGAAAAGATGAGTTCTAATATATTTCCCATGTACAATAGGCATAAGAAATTCAGAATATTGCCCATTTGCACTCTGCCCAGAATGATAAGCATATTGCTTATTAAATATTAATATTATCAAGCTGATGCATCAAGTTACAAGCAGAAGAGACTCAAAAAATCAGAACATCTTGAATCTTGGACTTCCCAGTTAATTGAAAACTACCCTCATACAAATGGTATGAGTAGCACAATTTCCTGGTGGACTTCAAGTCATGTTCCAAGGGAAGTCAGCCTTTCTGTTGGCTCTCAGCTCCCAGAAAAGGCTCAGATTATTGACAAGGACTTAGCGCGTCCTGTGCTGCCTAGAGCCATCCTCGGAAAGCTACAAAGCTGGCTGCCATGCAACTGGGCATTTGTAAAGCCTTAATACCCATGGGCAGAAACTTGCACAATTCGTACCAACTTCCCTTCTGCCAGCCATTAGATAGCAGTGACGAATCTGAAAATCTCCAGATCCTTGTCTTTAGGTGACTTATATATAGTAACTGGCTTCAGTGAAGCTGACAAGAACTGTGCGTCTCTGAGAACCGAGATCTGCAGTAACAGCACCCTGTGGCCTGCCAGGGGAATGGCAAGATGTTGGCAGGCACCTGGCAAGTCAGAAGCTCCACAGTCCCTGAGATAAAGCATTTGTGTGGGATTGAAATCCTCTGATTTTCAAGACTATTCTGTTTTGTTTTTTTGTTTTGGTTTGTGTTTTTTTTCCTCCCATAAATCGATGAGAGAAAATACTCTGAGTTTCACAAGTATTTCCCTTTCTTCACTCTGTTTTGCTTTCCATATAGAAGCCTGGCACGCTGGCAAAATGATTGTAAAACAGTTCTCTCCCCTGCCAGTATCCCAGAGCTAGAAGCAAAGTAGCAAAGAATCAAGACTCATGTTCACAAAGAGGATCTTGTTTTTTAACTTCCCTATGCCTTGTATCCTCTGGTTGGCAACGTGAAAGACAATTTAATACTTGGAATAATTTAAAATCTGTTAAATTAGAAATAGCAATTATACTGATCATTTCTGGGTATCCGCTGGCTCTGTTTAAGAAGTAAAATCATTAAAACTCTCTCCTGCAGCCTGTCGAGAGAAATAATATTTAGTGGGTGTTGAATTTCATATGATTCAGCTCGGTCTTGAAAATTGGCAAACCTTTTATGCTCAATTAGATTTAAAATCTGCTTTCAATACCTCATTCTTCATAGACCTGACTTTTAATGGAACTCAAAGAAAGCAAACACCGACCTTCTCAAGCAGGGATAGCTGCTGTCTTCCTTACTGGAGCAAAAGTCTCAGACAGAGCCACTGTCTTTGTGGGCTGAGCTGAGCAGTTCAGAAGAGTATTCTTCTGGCCCAAAAGATCACAAATAACATTACCGAAGAGTGACTTAACTACCATATTGTTCAAGTCAAGCGTGTGTGAAGTTACATGGAAATGCCATCAGACTTTAATGCATTCTCTTCGTAGCTCTCCAAGTAAGATAAAGTTAACCATAGCACTGATTAACTTAAGGAACTGCACAGAATGAATATTACTTGTATTTTTTAATAGCCTGCCAAGTCAGGATATCCTGCTGTGAGGTACAGTGAGGTTTTGGCTGTACATTGCTTATTTTTCTCTGCTTTCCTTTATATTTGTACTAGAGGCAAATTTCAGATCTGTGACTTCCTCTGCTGCATTACAGTCAGTCTTAACATTTCAATTTTTGTCCGTTTGGTTTTACTGCCTGGCACCAACTCAACTGGAGCACCCGTTTTACTTCTCAAGACTGCATGATGAAAACTTCAGTTCCCATCTTTAGTGATTTGTTTTTTTGGGGTTTTGTTAGGTTTTTTTGGCTTTGGGACATCATACTCCCTTCTAACCTCCTACTGCCTTTATTTAAGCTTGCCCAAATCAAAGTCATTGGACTGTCAATAAATTTTAGCTTCTCTAAGAAGAAAAATGTGGATAGAAAAGATTTGAAGAGGTTTTGGTTAGGTTATGAGATTTGTGACAATTGTTCTAACTTTTTAATGCTACTTGGTCTTCTCCAGAGGTTGTAAATAACACATGGGATCCTGTAGAGATTATAAACCTGGCACATCTAGATTTTACTCAAGACCCAAAGTAGAAATGTCTTATCTCCTAGAGAAAGTTGTTTTCACAAGGTATCCAGCACAATTTTAGAAACTGAACAAATTTAGTACAGCTACACTTTTAAAATGCCCCTTCCAACCTAAAGCATTTAAAGGATATTTATTCTAACAGTATAATCTTTATCTGGTTTGTTCTACCATCAAAAAGAAACAAGTCTTATCTTGGAAGTTTACAGTTTAAATAGACAAGAGAGACAGAAAACAGGAGAATGTGAACATTATTATCCCTATCTTGCAGGTAGGGCTGTAACAGACTGCTTTCTCTGCCCCTTCCTGTGAACTGAAGGACTGAACCCTTATTTTTAAAGACTAAGTCAACTCTCTTGACAATAAACCTGTTTTGTTTATACTGCCACCAAAATTCTCAATTTTTTTCTGGAACATGTAATGATACAGTAGCATTTTTATTTTTAATCAGCCAAGAATAAGTCACATGCAAAGAAACCCAGAAATAGCCAGGATTAATCCTAGTCTGTTTTCATTGACTTTAATGAGCATCCACTATTGATTTTACAGAAGCAGTTTGGTCAGTAAGTGATCTCTTGCAAGTTACCACTCCCAAAACCCAGTAAAGTTTAATTCATGGGCAAATTTACTCACAAGTTTTTTTAGGATATTCAAATGTCTTTTAAGCATCTGGCTTTCTCCTTATATTTCAATCTTGTGTAATGAAACCTGTTCATAAGCATTCACTTAAATCTTTCAGAATTCTGCTTGCCTGAATTTAATTACACAGGAAAGTGAATCGTTAGACAGTTATTGCAGTGGCTTTCTGCATGTACAGGATAACCTTCATCTGTTTTGATATTTTGTTTAGCCTTATTGAGAGGTCTACATTTCCTCAGAGTACGTTCTATATAATTATAAAGTTTCTGCTGCTATTGAGTGATGAGTTATTATATGGCATTTATAGTTATTAAGGTAATATTGTTGCTGCTGGAAGAGTGAGAAAATACAGAGGAGAGAAGAACCCAAGATTAATTCAGAGGTGCTATTTTCTTACTGTCTATGCTCAACTAAAACCTTTTTTCCAGAGGGCACGTAATCATTGCATATAAAGAAAAATGACACTGGAAAAATACAATGAAATTTGAACTTCCATCCTTTCGGATCCTATGGATCTAGCCTTTTTCCCAAATCAGGTACACTGGGAAGTTCAGAGGCCAGACTTGAGCTTTGGGACCACTCCTTTTCTGGTGGTCCACAACCTCTAGCCACACTGTGCACTGAAACCTGTTTCCTCTGGAATTCGGCTTTGGGGCTGATACGTGATTTGAGGTGAGCTCCCCTTGAAGCTACATTTGCAGATCTTTCTGGAGTCTGATGAAGTGTGGACATACTCTGCAGCCTTTCTCCCTACTGGGCCTCCATTCTCTACTCAAGATTTCTGTGTCCATGGAACATTAAGAACTCTTATCAAATTTGTTTGAAATCGGGCAATGCATCCAAAATTCTTAAAGACAGAGGCACAAATACTGTGTGAATATATGTGTCTCTCCTTCGGGAAACACAGTATCCTTCCTGACATGTCAGGTAGTGAGAAGCTGAGCCTGTGTTGCTGGGGTTATAAAAACTCCATAGTCAATACTGACAGTAGCTTATGGTGCAGACAGTGTAAAGCAGATGAAATCCTTACCTCTCCAGTTCCTTTAATTCAAGAGCTGATCATATCTTGGGAATCCTCTCCCCTCATCTACAGCACTGGCAGCTGAGCATGCAAAATTGTGAGGGTGTACTCCATACATCCCAGCATTACCACTTTTTTTAATCTTCATGGTGATTAGCTCCATTATTACTGCTCATCAATTTCAGCTGTTTCATTTTTGTAGGGGTTTTTTTTAAGTGACAGTTTAATATACTGCAACTTAAAACAGTAGTCTTAAAACCTAGCAGAGCGGCTGAGAGTGGGGATTTGCCTTAAGGAATGCACTCATTACAGAAACCTTATTTTGGGTACGAGGGTGACATACCTTTATCCTGTCCTTGTGTGCTGCTACCGTAATAAGAAGCTATCCTGGGAGGAGGGCCAGGAAATACAGGCTTTGGGGTACAATCTAAACATGTGAAAGAGGAGGAGGAAAAGCTGCACACTAAGCAAGCACAGATGGCGTGGCACTGTGGGACAGCAGGGCTTGTTGGAGGCAGTGTTAAATAGACAGTTTGGGAACTGGCTGTGAGTTTTAGCAGCTGATTCAATCAAACCACCTGCACATAGCCTGGTTCCACTTTATTTTGCCTACTGCAAATTAAGTACCAGAGCGGTTACTCTGGAAGCTTGTATCTGAAATATCTGTGCATAGCTACTAATACTGCATAAGTGCATGCGCAAGCATGTATATGTGCATAGATGTGTGTAAAACATACGTGTAAGGGTATGTTTTAGCAACATAAACAAGGAACTTGATTTATCTCCTTTTGCACTCCACCTTCTGATCTGATCTCAAGATTCTATTTTTAATATGGCAACAAGAAAACATCCAAGGCAAAGAGATCTTTTAAGTCATTATTATATTGATTTTGGTTTTGGAATGTTAATTAGAGACTAGTTATCTAGGTTTGTGAGTGGCATGATCATAAAACTGTAGAATGTCCTAGAAAAGATCAGTGCATTTTGTTACTTCTAAATGCATTGCTGAGTTTCAGAAACGGCGAGAAAATAATGTTCTTTATAAACTGAGCTCTTCTCTAGTAATTTGGATAAAAGTTTTGTAAGCTCACAGGTGGATTTTCTTTCTTATAGAGGGGTGCAGAGCATTAAAGGTTTATTTCTGAGAAGCTACAAATGGCTTTTGGGGCACTTAGTATGCTCTAGAGACATTAATATCTAAACCATTCAGGGATAATTACATTAGTTGTCTTTTCTCCCAACTAAATTATTTGAGTACATTAGCAGTCAATTTTGTGTTGACAGGGCATGAATTTCTAGTGAAGGGAATAGAAAGCTTTATATTATCTCAAGCAAAACATCACTCTAAACTTTCCATTCTAAGAGTATATCATTGGATCAGGGACTTTGTAGATGATATATTGCAGATGAGAGGCAGGGATCTCATTTTAGCAGTAATGGGAAGCAGTGGATTTAGCAACAGATAAAGCAAGTTTCTAGCTGGAAGTGTTGCTTTTAACCCAATAAAGTTTCAGACCACAAGCCACTCCTTCAAATTAGATTGTTAATTTTAATGCATGTAGCAATTACTGATATGACAGATAGCAGATCTGATCTTGCTCCCATCAAACTCTGTGGGAGTTCAGGCATTGGTTTCACACGGGGAGACAGCAGGTACAAATGTGGTTAAGTTAACAAGGCATGATGTATGTCATCTATGTATGTTTTCATCTATATATGTGAGTGCCAGTAATGTCTTCCATGTGGCGTTTGACATTATAGGGTTGTTTTGAACCAATCTAAAAGCAGTTTAAGAATGGGTGAATGCGTTTGACGTAGTAATTCCTTGTTTCTCATCCAACTGCATATGAAAACTTCAGTAAATTCACTTTTTGATGAATACAAGCAGCAGGCAGAGCTTAACCCAGATTAGAAGTGGATCCCATCTTCGTTTTGCCTACATTCTTGTTCAGTTCTGTGTTTCTCAAACTTCTATCTCTTTGACGAGATTATGTCTCCTTCCTAGAATAATATCCTAACTCATTCTTTCACAATTGCCCCTTCTTGATGTCTACCTTTTGCTGCATCTTCAGATGCCAGTGGCAGCTCTCTATCATCTGCTTCCACTTCTTCGGAATACAGACAGTGCCTCCTTTCTTTTTTACTACAGTTTATTCGTAATGGTCACCACTTTCCCTCTCTGATGTCCAGAAGTCCAGCCTTTTCCTTACCTTGCAGGTTCCTCACCCAAAGATGTCATTCAAATAATGCAATTTACCTACCAACAGACTGAACTATTATGAGAGCTGTTATTTACTATGCAGAGCACCTGCTTTTCAAATCTGAAAGCAATAAAAATGTGAGTAGCCCATAAGTTTTACTCTTCCCTCCCCACACACATCCAAAACAGAAATGTAGAAAATAATGTAGTATTAACTCTTTCTGTTTTGTCAAAGCAAAGAGAAAGACTGAGAGACCCATACCTGACCCTCACAGTAGAATTCAATATAGAAAGGTATATACTCAGCGTTCACATAACTCTGAGAACCTGTTGAGAGTGTTTAAATTCATCTAGCACTAATCTTTTACCTGTTATTTAAATACTGCTGTGTGTAAAATAAAAGTCAAAACAGTCACTTTCCCTTTGTTAAGGGGTCTTTGCTAATATGAGATAAGAGGCAATAGTAGTTGATAGTCTTTGTCTGAAGCAACAATTTTGTGCAATAAGGATGAAAAAGGATTGTATAAATTAAAACTATCTCTTCGTGCACTAGGAAACAGAATCAGTGTTGTACATAATTTGGCAAATTCCTGTTTGGAAGCATTAAGGATGATTCATCCTCAACTGAGCTAATTGTTTGTATTCCCTCTGCAGTCAACAAAGAAAAGACACTGCCACCTCCGTCCCATTTTTGAAAGATGTTTCTCAAGTACAGAGTGTTTGCAGAGCTGGTAATATGGCCAGTTCCCAACTCCTGAATATTTATTGCATTGCAAAACTGCTGCAAATCTTGGTGGATATGATTAACAAATGGTGAAAATGTTTGTTCTCTTAGTGGTTTTAATATTTTTATAAACTGGGATTATACTGTTTGCAACGTCTTACATTGGATAGGTAGTGTTAATGGAGTTTAATTATGATTGCTCGGTTTTCAGCTGAATGTAGATCTAACTAGCAGCTAACTGATGAGCAACAGACTGTCAGCTTCTGCTGTTACATAGGGGAGTGATAGAACTTTTCACATTGACTTTGTTTCATATTAGGAACTTTACTAAGTGAGCTTCTGAGGACTGCTGGGCAAACTGGTGCTCCACCGTATGTACAGATCTGCATGTGTGGATATATGAGCACAGCGTATTGTTTCTGAATGGTTTAAAAGTAAGAAGCTGTTATAAATCCTGGATCTAAATTTGGATCTGGATGTGAGTGTTTGATGGGTACTTGGAACTGAGATTTTGTTGTGGACCCCCTCCCACACTTGTAGGTGAATGGCAGAAATTAGAAGTGTTCCTCTTTAAGGACTAGATCTAAAACCCTGGGTATATGCTTTTATAATAAAAGATGGGGCTATGTTATGGCAGCTCTTTTTAGACATTAGTCACTATTGAATTCACTGTGAAATTCTGCATAAAACATGATAGCATGCTGTGGCATACAGCAATTGCTGTGATGGGATAGAAGAGCACGGAGAAAACATATTAGAAATGCAGTGGGTAAATGAAGTTGACATGCCACATGGGATATTTTGAACTACATTTCACATTTCAGAGTAGGAAAATCAACGTAAAGGGAAAAGAACTTTTACAAAATGAGTATCAGGGGCCAATCACTCTTGGAACTTCTTTTTGGTCTCTGTTATCTAACTCTTGCATATAGTGAGGGATGCTTTTTCTGTCTGTAATGTATTCTACTGCTTTCTTTATAGTGAAAGAACAGCTGTTGAGCAAAAATTCTGCCTTTGGCAATATCTGTTAATTGATGTGTTTCCTCAAAAAAACCAACCCACAACAATACTAAAAAAAAAAAAGAAAGAAAAAGGAAGGAAAGTACTGCTAGGTGTTTAATTTCTAAATATATTAGGTGACCTAACCCTGTTAAAAGTATTTAAGAAAAATAATTTTCTTGCCATTGTTTGTCAGAAGCACGATCCAGTTTGTGTTGACTTTACAAGTGGGACTAAATGAGTCATAGCAGCCACTTGGGTTGTGCTGATGTCTGAGAGGGGTTGTTGGAGGCAGGAGTCTGCTCTCTGGGAGGGAGCTGCAGTCCTTCAGCCCCTTCCTCTCTCAGAGGAACCTGAGCCAGCTGGTAGCACCTGCGAATGCATGGAGATGCTTTTGGTGGGCAGAGCCACAGGAAAGGAAACCAGTGTTAACTGGACATCTGTTCTTTCAGTTGTCCACATCCGTGCTAGTAAAAGCTGTTTACTGTGCAGGGGAATTCAACATGCTGGAAATGGATGCTTGCACTAGGTCATCTTATTTGCCCTCTAACCAGTTCAAAATTTTCCTCTCTATTCTGTTTTCCAGTGACTTGCCTTGTCCAATTTTAACTGACCCAAATAACTAGGCTTACATTTCCCTCTGTTTTTCAGTCCAGTTGTGCTAAATCTTAGTAGCTGTTTCCTGTACCTGATCTGAATTTTCCTTTTCTTAATTTTGTGATATAAATAGGGAGGAAGAGAGGAGGGGAAAAAAAAGATGGAAACAAATCAGTATAGTTTGTGGGCTTTTCTGTCTTCCTGATTTTTGCCTAGAAATTAAGAATAGCTTGCTTTATTGTCATCTTGTCACATTGCTAATTTTGCATCCACTGAGACACTTGGGAAACCAGATGAAATAATCTGATTTGGTTCACATTCTGTCTAGAGTAAGGCAGCAGGCTGGGTCTTGAATGCAGCAGCAGACACGCTCTTGCAGTACCTAATCAGGAAAAGGAAGAACGAGAAAAACTGCTCTTGTGAAATTCCCATCGCAATTTTGCTGATAAAATTTGTTCAGATAAGCTCCAGATAACCATCCAAGCTTATAAGTGCTCATCTGCACCATCTCCAGGTGGTTTTGAGGTTCAGTCATCACTAATGAAAAGATGTGATTGAAAGCAAAAGAAGATATGAAATACCCTCTCCTCTAAACCAGTAGCTATCACTCAGTGTAACAAAACATTGCAGATAACACTGCTGGCCACTTTTATTTATCCTTCCCTTCAGTACCTAGAATACTGAGTGAGCTATCTTACTGATTCTACTGTTAAAAATGGAAGTAATTCATTTTTATCATTACTTACCAATAACTATTCATTTAAGTCTTGGCAAAAGAGGATCACAAAGTTCCAAGCTGATGGAAGAAGTTCAAAGCTTTACAGTGTGCCATGAAATCTCATGCAGAAATTATGTCCCGTGAAATGTTTGGCCATGGAAAGTTCAAGTGTCACCCAACTGTAATTATAGCCTTGGTTTCTGAGAGGTTTATAATTCAGCAGCAGAGATGATGCCAGCATGAACTGAGCATGCTGTACGGGGTGTGACTCGAAATAAAACCTCAGTATTTTTCTTTCAGATTTGTTCCTAAGGATGTCTGGGAGCTTTTTTGTTTGCTTGGGTTTTTTTATGACAGCTACTTTATTTTATTATTTGGTATCTTACTACTAGAAAATCCTCTAAAGAAAAGATAGGCCTTTGAATCTGGTCTGTATTATGCTTCAAGGAGATAAATCAAAAATTATTTATTGTCTTGAAGTCACCTTTGTACCTTCCGGTGTGAAAGATTTGGATCTGTAGTACAAAAGCAGGCTTCTGGCTGTTCTTAAAACAAATTTTCCTTGCCCTGCCTGTGGGTTATGCTGCAGACAAAGCTTACTCTAGAGCCCTGCCTTACAGAATACTGTATTTCCTTCCCTGAATTACTGGCACCCTGGAATTTGCTGTAAAAAAGATCACCCAACTCTCTGCTGTGCTGTGTCCTTTCAGCGGGAAAAGAAAACATCCCGTAACGCTGGGCTGGAGCTCTCAGCCGTGAAGTGACGGCACAGAGCAGCTCTTGGATGTTTGCAGGTGCTGTTACCTCTGGACCTGCTGCAGGGAAGGGGAAGCTGTAACCTTTCTCCTTGTTCTGCAGTGCACGTTGTAGAACCTGTAGCCCTTGCCCGCCTGTTGTCTCAGCCCTGCAGAGCAGAGGTTGGCACCGTACGAAACCTTGTGGACTCCTTCAGCTGTGGCTCACCAGGCTGGTTTTATGAACACGTTACATAACAACTCCTGATTAATTTTTAATTGTATTTTCTTCTTGCTATGGTTTTGTGCCAACATATTTATTAGATGGAACCACTTTTTATGTCTTGGGAACAAGGAATTCTCTTCCCTGATTCCTCTGCAAATTCTTTTTAACATCAATGAAATAAACAATAATTCGGTTCCAGTTTTCTAAGCAACTATAGCTAAAGAAAAATGTTTCCTTACATTGGCCCTTCCATCCTACTCACATCACTTACCACTCTTTTCCTCCTTATTTTCTTCCAATGAGGTGGGATTGATAATTGTTCCCGGTGAAACTCTTTTACTACAGTGGCACTTCTTGGCCTCTTCCAGAGATGATCATATTTTCAAAGCGTGTCTGTCATCAATTTTCCATCTGAAATATTTCAACAGGTATAGACGCTTGGGGGTTTAGAAAAAGTCTCTAAATGAGTCTGTAAGGTTGGATGGGAGGATAATTTTCTTCAGCTTCATACCCACATGGCATTTACCTCCTGTAGTAACGACGGCAGGAAGAGTCATGCTCTGTACTGGAACTGGAGTGCCAGCCCCGCTGTAGTGCCTGTGCTCCAAAGCAGTGAGCGCCGAGAAACCGTGGTGGAAAACATCTGACTGAGAGCTTTTCTTTCGAAGTGAAACACTATGGAAAGTTGTGGGTGAATTCTCTAAAGGCTCTTGATTAATATTTATCTTGTTAATTATCTAGTGTATATTATAACTGTGAGTAAAATAGTGTGCTTTTTTTGTTTTGCCTTTTTTTTTTTTTTTTTTTTTTTTGGTAGGATTTTGGTCCAGATTCTTGATTTTTATATTCTGACAGAGATGCTGTATGAGGGGCGTAAAGGTTTTATGCAGCCTTTGTCTTCCCCTGTTTACCTGCTCCTCCTTGGAACAGTTCTGACTTCAATATGAGGTTTGAGGCTGTTCTCAGTAGTGTTTGGATTTATTGGATCCTTAAAAATTCCTTTGAGAGAAGAGAAAAAGCAGACTGCAGCAGATCTGTAAGGAAACCAGTTACACAGGCAACAGATTTCTGGGCTACTGGATTTCTGAGCTCCTTGTTAAATGAGCTCTGGGAAAATAATTTCTCTAATTATACTTTTTCTTAGATTTTGGCCACTACTACCAGCATTCAGCAACTGAAATCTATACTGCTGTTTGAGTTTTTTGTTAATGTGTGACTACAGACTTTTTTGAGTATCATAAAGTATCATTTCTAGAACAGATCTAGGCTGCAGAATTTAGGAATGATTCCAAGTTTCACTTATGTAGCAAATAGTGTAAATATTTAGACTTCTACCCACACAAGCATAAGAGCAGAAACAAATGATAAGCAGCCATTTTAGGTACACTCCAGCCTCCAGTACTCGGATTTGGGAAAGCAATGTTTCAAGAAGAATTTGCTGATTGGTTAATGCAGCGAGACAGACATTAGATTAATGTCACAGCTTGTGCTCAGAAATACACATCACAAAAAATAACAGTACAAGTGTTTCTTCAGACTCCTGTAATCTTGCACTCAAAAGAGAATGTGGAAGTGGGTCTGGATCTGGGCAAGAAACGGCATCTTATCCTGGGAAAATAGTCGTGATTTACTAAAGCTCCCGCTGTTTTAGTATAAAACCTTGAACTTGTTTCCCGGGTCTCAAAAATGAACCCAAATCACCAGATATCACCTTTTATTGAGGTACTGGATATTTAAATGACAAGCTCATCTTCACGGAAAATTCTTAGTTGTGTTATGTTGTGTTATGACCTGGTGATTTCCAAAGTAACACAAAATTAAAATCTATATTCAGAGGCACACATATTCTGGTTTCTCCATGGAAAAGTGGGAATAACAATGTTTCTCAAACTTTATTATATTTTATAATTCTATATTTTTTAACTTTGAGTAGTTTCTTTCATTTGTGTAAGATTTATTTATATAAAAAGCCTAGCCCAGTGGCATACAGTTAAACCAGCTAAAAGCTCCTATTTCTCAACTAAAAAAGTTGCAGCATCAGCAACACTCTGTAACTGGCATATGCAGGCAATGCTAAGAGTGTGCTTTGTTAGGAGGGAAATAGGGTAGATGGCAAGTTTATATTGGGAGTTTAGATACCTGAGTGTGCTCCTGTCTCTGAGTCTGATCAGTGACACGGGGACAAAAATTAACCTGTACTTTTTGAAGCCTGATGATAAAAACTGGTGACAAGGAGGAGAAGCTGGCATGGAGCTGCTAGTACAAGACAGCAGTGAGACCCTCAGATGCATCAGGCTATGCATTTCCAGAACGTCTGTGCCCAAGGTACAGTTGCTGTCTCATCAGGAATGCTCCCTGTGACTCTGGTCACTCGTGCCCTCAAATAAAAGGCAGAAACTGGAGCAGATGCACAAGGTGTTGCTACAAGGGAGGATGGATAGCTCCCCGTTCCAAACCAGACTAGAAACGCTTCCGTGGTGTGGGTAATGAAGTGAAGGCAGTGGGAGAAATAACAACACTGCAAAACACAGTTCAGAGTCTGTTCCAGGAAAGGAAAAATTGTACCAAATCCTGGTGGTAAATAAATAGATCTGGAGTGACTATCGGCAATTTTAGATTGGAGATTAACAGAGGGTTCCTAATCACAAGGATGATTTTGGAAGAGGTGTCGGTCAGAGGTGGTGGCAGTGGAGCAAAGCCCCAGCTGTTGGCCATAGAGCAGGCTTAAGCATTGGCTTGGCGATTTCAAAGAGCAAGACTTTGCTTCAGCTGTGTGCAGTGGGACTTACTAAACTGCAGTTTAGATTTTATTATTTTTTCTTGTTACTCTTGTTACATAGAATCACAAAGTTTTAAAAGGAGATTTACTTCACTCTCAGATTTACAGCTGTTATAATTTAGGTGAGGTATTAGCGATATTGCAGGTAATACCCCTTCTAAAAGATATTAATGTAGCTTTAATTACAAGTAAAGAATGCATACCTAAAAATTCTTGCTGAATTTTATTTAACTTCTATTGTTATGTCTTCATTATTGCTGACCAAGAGGTACCCATCAAATATAAAATGCCATAATCAGCATAAAGATGAACTGAAGAGTTTCTTGTACTATATTATTAATGTAAATGAAAAGTAAGATTACAACTAAAAGAGACCCTTCTGAAAACTTCATTAGTACTTTAATTTATCTGGGAAATAAATTATCTGATTTAACATGTACAGTAAAAATAGATCTGGAAACAACCCAAATAATTTGCAAGAATATTTGATAAAACAATGTAGTGCATTGTACCTAAGATTTTCAGTGGTAGCACAGAACTGGAAATGGTTCTACAATATGTGTTTTATTAAAAATCTTGCACTTTCAAGCATGAAGACAGCAGTTTATAGAGGGGAATGTGCTTTTCATTGCACTTAGTGAAGTCTTGGGACTGGTCCAGTTCCCAATATATGTTAGAACCACCCTAATATAAATAATCTCTTAATAGCTACAGAGCTCTCCTGTTGGACACCAGAAGATGTTTTCCCCTTGTCCACATTCCTGCAGTAGGTTCTTTCAGGGCTGGAGGAGATGTTGCAGGTGCAGGGGACTTTTTCCCACCAGAAGATCACAATAGAGAAATTGCTTATTAGAAAGTTCAGTTGCACTGACAGCTCTCTTCAGCTTCAGACACACACACACGTGTGTGTGCACAGAGCTGGCCTGGTGCCAGTTCATTGCACACCAAGGCAGCAGTCGCTGTAAAAAGAAAAAGGAAAAGAAAATCGTCCCACAGTAGTTGTTACCTGAACAGATGAAGGGACTGCCAAATCCCCAAATGTTTCTACAGTAAACTTTTTTAAAAAAAACCCTGATATTTTAATGGCAATAGCAGTCATTCAGAACTCATGCCACACTCTTCTTCTGTATTATGAGGAAACTAATTTTGCCCCTCAGTTAAGTTCCTTTAGAGGAGTGAGCACAGCCAGGAGGGCTTGAGGGATGCTCAGTGAGAAAGCAGCCGTCCTGAATGGTTAAAGGAGAAATGTAATGACAGGCTTCCTAGAATCCATTCTGGATTGTGGTTGTCGCTCTAGGAAGGTCCCTAGCATGCATCAGTAATTAGAATTCATGATAGCCAGAACCAGGTTTTTAGAGCTATGTGATCAGCCAGAAGTTAACACCAGTACCAGGAAATCAACATCCCATTCCAACTACTGGTGTCTTTTGGGGAGAGCATCACAAGATGGTCAGTCAAAAATAGACAAGTTGTACCTCAAGTTTTTAGTTGCAGGTGACCTTCCACAAGGATGAATTTGAGGTTGTCCTGTAAAAACCAGCCTGACTTTTTTCTAATACAGAAATCGAGACGATTATTTAATCCAGAGTCCTTTTAGATAAAGGTCAATGGTACATTTTGCACATTCTTAAGTTTGTCAGAATTCATTGGCTTTTTTTTTTCCTTCTCCTCAATTTCGCCAACTATTCAAGCTTGGTCCTTTTTCACATTAAGAGAAGAAAGAAGTGAGTGACTGAAGCTATTCGACAATATTAATGTTTGTCCCATGGGATAGCTTTTGTATTATAAAGTGGATATTGACTCTCATGGAGGTGAATATTAAGGTTTATCAACCCTAGAGGTATGTATTGACCAAGACAAACTAGAGGTCACTGCAACATCAAGAGTAAATAAATCTTAATGCTGCCAAAATAGGAAATCAATATGCATATTTTTCCACTTATTTTGAATGTCATTGAACTATCTGGAAATATCTCTATTGTGTACCTGAATTCTAAGATAGTGGATTTTTTATTACTGTGAGTAACCCTGTAAAGACAAGTCAGAGGTTGGGCAAGGGTTGAAGAAAAGCACTGACTACTGTTGTCCCTTTCTGAATAAAGCAGGAAACAGGCTCTTCTTCTTTCAAAACAGGAAGTTTTTTATTTAACCTATGTTGAAGGGAAGTACTCATCTGTACTGATTTTCAAGCCAAAAATAAAATATTCCAGAGTAAATTCACTGGGGTCAAATTGTTAGAAATCCAGTTCACACCACAACCTGTGGTGATGAAAAGCTACTTTGTACCATTGCACTGGCATGACTCTTCTTCAAGTCAGTAAAATCCGAAGTATGCTGCTGAGATGTAGACACAATTTTGGAGTCCTAAACAGCATTACATTGGTCTAGCCTCTGACTTTCCTAGAAATAGCTTTTATATTCATGCACTCTGAGGATATATAGGGTCCTTGGTAATTTTGTGTGTGTATGTGGCTAGACACTGTTCAAAAGCCATTGAATCAGAAAGCTTCAGAATCCTGAGTAAACAGGAAAAAAGATGGATTCAATTCTTGCTAAGTAATCAGGTACCAAGATGAGAATTAGAATCCAAAATGAAAATAAAATACACTTGGATAAGTAGACAAATAGATACAGAAAGGCAGTGGTTTATCTTAAGTAACAGAACATTTGCTGTTTATTTAAAGACAGGTGAGCCCAAGAGGGTAAGCCAAATAAATATATCTAACGTGTTTTTAAGCTCACATGTGAGTAATTGAGTGGGGGAGAAAAAGGAATAAGGGAAGAGGAAGCAGAGAAAAGATGACCCCAACTCAGAAATGAGCTTTGATAGTTTAAAAGGTCAACTAGAAAAAAAGCAGCTGTTTCAGGTAACAGTGTGTGAGTTCCTGGTTGAGGATTTCAGCCTGATGGTAAACTGTGCTGACAGAAATTGAAGGTTAGCATCACAGGACTCATGGGGGATTTTAGCTTGGCCCAGGAGGCAAAAAAAGTTGGGAGCTGGGGAAGAGACTTGAGAAAGATTATTTGTTAAGTTGTTTTGAATGAAAACATAGAGCCAAGCTCATGAAACCAGCTGGCATTATCCCACAGCACAGCTCCTCAAAACAAACTTCTGTTTTCATCTGGTTTTGTTTTCAAGTGTCTACAACTATTAAGAGACAAACTACAGCAAAATATCCCAAGGTCAGGAGACTTGAAGACTTTGGCTGTGTTTTTGCAAACACCTATGCACATGCTTCACTTCCAGGCTGCAGACTGTGCCAAGCAGGACTCTTCATCCTCTATTTTAATCCAGCTGACCTTGTTGCAACAGAGGCTGATGCTTAAAGAGAAGTTGCTGCTGAAGCGTAGCCTGTGTGCTTGAAATTGGGTGTGTTTATTCTTTGGTATCTAAGGCAAAAAGTTCATTGAAAGTAAAAAAAAATGAGCAAGTCTGACCTTAATTTAGAGCCTAATGAATCAAAAAGCAGCCTTTAATTAGGCCCTTGCTACTGAAGGACTATTTACACCTCTGCAGTTGGAGCTATGGGACTGCTCCTACAAACAAGGCATGGCTGACGTTACAGCTTATGCAGTTGCCTCTCTGCTCCTGCTGCTTCCTTGGTGCCAGCACTGTTGCTTGTGTAACCTGGCAATAAGCTGGCTCAGAGGGCTAAATAGGCAGCAGAATGAACGTGCTAGAAGTAGGCAATAGTTCTCTGCTAGCAGTGTCCAGTCCTCACCCAAAGAAGGAAAAGCATGACCAGGAGAGACCTTAAGGTTGCAAACCTGCCCCTTTCCCTGGCAGCTAGCTGCAAGGTCATCTTAGTTATAGTGTGAAGTGCTCCACAGGCACGAGTCGCATTGATCTGGCATGAACCTGTGCTTCTGCTGTTAAAGGCTGGTCCCATCGTGACCTCGTGCTCAGCCCTTCTTGCTGTCGCTAGAGTTCACTCAGCATCAGCCTGAGTGGGACAAGGGAGCTCATCCAGCTCCCCTCTGCTGGCAGTAAAGAAGGGGCCGGGAACAAGCAGAGGACTAGGTGGGAAGAGTGGGACCATTGCTTTTGTCAACAGCTTGGAGTCCTGGTGGGTTTAAATGGATGTGTCATCATGTCCCTGCCATTGGCTGTGGCTTATTAAGGCACACAGGGTTATGGGCCCAGGGGATTGCATGGATGACAAGTAAGGGACATCCCATGGTGCTGTGAGACATGTTTGACTTTTCCATAGCAGCAGCTCCAAAGAGAGTGACACAGGGTGACCCCTCTTGCTCAAACCTGCCAGAATGGTGGTGAGTTAAGGAAGAGAAGAAGGAGTTGTGGAGTCTCTCCAGCCCCACGCTCAGCTCATGGTGCCCTCTCGAAGCCATGCTAGCTGCATTCAGCTGAGAACCACATATCTAGTTATTTACACAGTTTAAATAAAAACCAAGCCTGTTTTTTCCTGTTAGAGCCCTCTGCTTCATAGAACAAGCCACGTCTCCCTGGACTTGAGAAGAATATTTTGGATTGGGAGAACTTATTTTTAAAGCCAAGTAATAAGTTTGTCAATCACTTCTTTATTATCAGTCACTCTCTGATGAACAACATTCAGACTTTAATATCAGCAAAGAGACAATCTGAGGAATGAATACTCAAGTAATAACATGTAGGAGTTTTTATGGCCTGACTCTGTTTCTAAAGTGTATACACAATGGCCTAATTTAACATCAGTGAATGTAACAAATTCCCTGTGGCAAAGGCAGCATATGGGAATTACTTTTTATGTTTTTCTTGAAGTGCACAAAACTCCTATTAGCATCACACATTACATATTGGGGGGGGGATGAAGCCCCTTAATTTGTGTTAGGTTTAGGGTGTTTGTTTTGGGTTTTTTTAGAGCAGTCCTACATGCATCCAGATTGATTCATGTGCATGACTATATTGAAAGAAATCTCAGGATTACCTTGTTGCAATGTAAGTGTTATTAGAGGAAAATATTTCTTCTAAAAATTGTACTTGGTTATTTTAACAGTTCAGGCTCTCAACCAATTTTTTTTCAGCAACTGATTTTTTTTTTTTAATTTATTTATTTTGGCATTCACATCTCCTTTCTGGGTTTAAAATAGGGATCTGTCCATTGCAGCCATGCTGTGCTGTGCAAGTGCAGAGCTAGTTATAGGACCTGAAATACCTGTGTCATTAAACAGGACCTCCAGTCAACCCCAGAGGTGTCCTGGGTTTGTTTTGTTGAACTAGATACAAGGCAGAGTTCTTTCTGCTGGCTTCTAATAAACTATAGGAAAGTAATTTCTTGCCTGTATTGAATTTCACTGGAATTTTCCATAACATGTTTTCACTAGTTGGGTTTTTTTGTTGTTGTTGTTTTGTTTTGTTTTTTAATTTTAAGATGTAACAAGTGAATGGGGGATATCACCCTGGCTCAGTACTCTTTGTACTTTTGGAGGTTTTTAAGTGTTATCTAATCTATGGTTCTGTGAGAGACTGTGGGGGTATTTATGAGGAACTGTGATATCTGAAGAAAAAAACAAGCTTTTTTTTCCTTGTGAAAGGCTACCATATGGTTTAAAGTATATTTTCCTGGATTTCCATGAGCTGCATCATTCAGAGGTAGGAAAGCATCTCCAGTACCTCAGCCTTTTCTCTACGCTCTGAACTGAAATGAGTTTGACCCAGGTAGATGTAATTGCTCTCTGATATAAATACATCCCTAGCATACATCATGTTTAAATTCGGTCTACTCGTGCTCACTTAAAAGAGTACCAGAAATTATTTAATAACTTACCTGTGGCTATCTGGAAATGAGCAAAATAATTGCATAAAAAGGTTGTCCTATGTTGGTCATAGGTTTATGTCACTGAGTTCTTACACAATACCCGTTACATCTGTTTTATTAGTACCTTTTAAAACTGGTTTCAAAGCTCCAATGAAAGCATGTACAGAAAGTATCCTCGCATTTCTTCTTAGAAATGAGGACTCTGACACAGAAACTGCAACTCGGGGAAGGGTTAGTGAAGGACACGTCAGAGATTTGAAGACCCAAGTCCAGGAGCATCACAAATTTGAATTATGAAAAGCATCCATCTTCACTGTCTTTCACAGGAAGCATTAAAAAAATGAGGTTCCCTTCATGGGGATTAAAGATCCATAGAGTTTTTTGTAGGATCAGGAGCTTAGCATTGCGTTCTCTGGCCAGGTTTTCTCTTCATTAACTCCTTGGCAGTGTGCTAAACATCCAGAGGTTGGATTCAGCCTTTCAGAATCTGGTCAGTTGGTATCGTCTGTTTAACTGTAATGTGATTTGAAGCTCACAAAGTCTTGTGGTGGTTTTTGTCCTTATTTTATTTCATTATGTATTCAAATTAGAGGGCAATTGTTTTCTTTTAAGCTGTGTACAATTTAATGTTGGGGGAGTGGATTGACCTTTTGTCCAAAAAGAGCAGTTCTCTTCATGTGCAATCCAATTCCGAGTGTGCCGAGTGAGGGCTGCTGCAGTAGTTAACAGAATTCTGGCTTTATGGACAATTTTGTAAGGCTTTTCCAGACTCCCTCTGTATTTTTAATGTGCCTTTAGCAATGCAAGTCTGATCAAAGGGAATAATTTGTGCCTGTTTCTAAATGGCTGGCAAGAATTTTAACAGATATTTTGAGTAATAATTAATTAGGGATATGGTATGATAATTACTACAGAAACACAGGTCTTTTATTTAAATAGGATAATAATCATTGCTACATTGAAAGAATTGTTTGGATTATTCAGAGAATCTAATTTCTCAAATAGAAATTTGTTTTATGGAATTAAAAAAATAACAAAGGGTTTAGAAACCTTCTATTGTCAGAGCAACATTTCATTTTAGTGACTATTTTTGTAATCGTATCTTTTTATTTCTGAGTTTTTCTCATTTGTTTTCCATGCTCTATGGGGAATAAGTACCCAATTTTCTACTTTTTGCCATCACAGTAACTCCAGTGCAGATTTGGTGTTTTCTCAATGGGACTGCTCAAATCCTGAGCTAAAATCAAAGTCATAAGGAAGATTTTTGTCTTTTTCCAAGGACAATAGATCATGTAACAGAAATTTTCACTTAGTTTTTCTCTTCTGAATTCTCAGCATCAAGTCTAAATCTGGTTACTATTCTACATTAGTCAAAAGATTTTGAGTGAGTTATATTTGTACTTTATATACATTTTCCTACCTACTGCTGTGTGTAAAGCAAGAGATTTTGGCCTCGTTATGTATTTAGTGTGAGGCTCTTAAACCACTAGCTAGGACTAAGCTGGAAAAACTTTGGTAGGACCATTTTCTGCTGGAGTTTGCCTTTCTGTCAGAAGTAAAATGGTTGTTAAGTTGTCAATTGTGCTGAAATTCTGCATCTGTAAAAAAAAAAAAACCAAAAAAAACCAAACCCTAGGACAAGGGAAATGCTGACAGAGTTAAACCTCCTGTTCGATAGTACAGACTTGGACCTGAATTCTGAGGTGGCAGTCTCTTTAGAGCTGGGGTCTGCTGTGGAAGAAGCGAAAAAACTGTTAAATGTTCCTCTGAGCACAGTTGTACCTTCTTGCTCTAAAGCTTATTCTTTGTCTGCAAGTGAATTTTGAATAGCGAGTTTCTTCATCCTGCTGCCATACCCAAATTCCTGGGCTGACCGGGCGTCCAGCTGCAGAGTGCTGAGGTATTGTCCATAGTCAGTATCTCATCATGACAATTAGCTACATAACACTGTTACCTGCACTGTAATTAAACAACATGGGACATCTTCAATGGAGCTTTTCATTTGACAATTTTGGAAAAATTTCAAAAACCCAAACTATCAAAGCCAAAGTTTTCATAAGCCTATAGGGCTGAAGATTAAAAAGGTTTGGGGTTGGTTGGGTTTTTTTGTTGTTGTTGTTCTTTTTGTTAAAAAACCCAAACAGATTAAAGGGAAATGCTGTAATTTCAGAATCGTGGGCAAAGCTACTTTTTGGTGTGCTCACTAACAGCACCATGCTCCTCTTATTCAGAAGGAAACTACTTGCTCAGAGATCAGCCTAAAAAATTGTTGTTCCACGATTCATGAACAATGACTAGACTGTCTTCTCCCCAGAATGGCCCTGCTGCCTATTTTCTGACCATTAAACTGGCATCTTCCAGCCTTTATATCCTGTATTATAAGCCCAAATTTCCATATCTCTTCCAAAAGCTCCCCTGGGACTTAGTGTTCTGACATTTTCTTTCCTTTCATAGAATCATAGAATGGTTTGGATTGGAAGGGACCTTAAAGATCATCTAGTTCCAATCCTCCTGCCATCAGCAGGGACACCTTCCACTAGATCAGGTTGCTCAAAGCCTCATCCAACCTGGTCTTAAACACTTCCAGGGAGGGGACATCCACAACTTCCTTGGGCAACCTGTTCCAGTGTCTGACCACCCTTACAGTGAAGAACTTCTTCCTAATATCTAATCTAAACCTTCCCTCTTTCAGCTTAAACCCATTTCCCCTTGTTCTGTCACTACCTGCCCTTATGAAAAGTCCCTCCCCAGCTTTCTTATAGGCCCCCTTCAGGTATTAGAAGGCCGCTATGAGATCTCCCCGGAGCCTTCTCTTTTTCAGGCTGAACAGCCCCAACTCTTTCAGTCGGTCTTCATAGGAGAGGAGCTCCAGCTCCTGGTGGCCTTTTTTTGAGAAATTAAAAAAAAAAAAAAAAAAAAAAAAAAAGGAAATTAATTACTTGCAATTTTGGTAGGAACTGAAAGGAAATTAATTAGCCTTGTTTTTTGATGGCTACCTTTGTGACTTCTAGCTGAAGGCCAGAAGGAAAAAATCATTATGATCAGAAGACAAGAATTTCTTCTAAGAGCCACCTTAAATTTATAATGTCTATCTAAACTTAGATCTCTTGACGTGTCACCTGGTTTGCTTAGAGTCAAGGTCTCCTCAAGCCCTCTTCTCAACTGTTTTAAGACCTCTTCCCCCTAAATCCAGCTGTGACTTTGGATGAGTGATGAAGGAATCGCAAACCCGTGTTTTCTTGCTGTCTCACTCGTGCAGAGAAGGAGCGGACAGTGCTTCCCTTTGCTGGCAGCAGCACCTGCAAGCTCGCACAATTGAGGGGCTGACCAGACTACAATAAGCTTTCTGCATTCAAATGTAAGCTGCTTTATTTTTCTCCAGTCCAGAGATGTTTTCCACTTTTTTGCATGAGCAAATACTCAGCAAAGATGAGTTTTCTTTTAGCATCTCAGCAAATTTAAGCATCACAATGCAAGAGCTGAAAACCAGACAAAACCGAGCAGAGAATAGTTGGCTAACACTGATTTAAGGCGGCTGTTTGTGGGAATGCCCTGCTCATTCAGAGCTGAATTCCTAAATCATACTGGTTTGTACACTGTGAGACAGCAGCTTGTGTGTATGTGTGTAGAGGAGATTCCCAGCTCTCAAAGCCTGTTATTATGAGGCCAGACTTTCTTTGAATGCTGCCTGATGCCAGTGCAGATGAAATCAGCAGATTGTAGTGTAATATGGTAACTGCTCACAGAAACTGGTGCGAACAGGGAGGCGGCAGCTAATCGGATTAAGGAAAAGTCTATCACAGCCACAGCTGTCAGTGGGTTTTAGCAGATTTTTTTTATCACTGTTTGTGTTGGAAAACACACGATAGAGGGAATCTAATGAAGGAGATTGAACTAATAAACAGAAGTTCTCTTTGATCTGATAGTTGCTTTTCTGAGTAAAGTACTCAGGAGAGGTTCCAGGAAAGTTTTGATGTAACTCTTCTGTAGAAGAAATAACTTGGAGACTTTTTAGGAAGAGGAAGGTGAAGTGATTGAAATGTTCCCTTCACAAGGTTAACAAAAATGTTTATTTTAAAATTCAAAAGCTCTACTTTAGAATCTTAAAAAAAAAATCCTTGAGAGCCAGGCACACATGTTGTTACTGCCCCATCCCACCCCAAACAGACACACACGCTCTTACACCTTTCTAGGAGAAAGAAAATATGTATATAGCAAAGGCTGTGACTGGGAAAGGAAGCATGTGACAGTAACTGTTCTAAGAGAGATGGTTAGCACTGAGCACACTGCAGATGGAGCAGAGATGGCCACCACATCTAAAGCCTTAAAAATTTTCATGAATGTCATGAATGTCCCCAGTGCTTGCCGAGTCTACAGCTGAGATGGGGCTTGGACAGAACATGAGGCAGGTTATCAACCATTCCTTTTAGCCTCGTGTTTGAAAGAGGCTGACTAGAGTAGGTGGCATGGGCGTTATGCACAGGGAACAAAGGTACTTTGAACTCAGTCCAAAACTGAACTAACAGCCAGTTCCCATTTGGAGATCTCCGGGGCCTGATTTTTCAGGGAATATGTTGCATTGTGCTGCTTATACTCAGAGCAAGCCTGCACTGACTATGGTTCCTCCAGAAAAGGAATATATCATTGGTGGCCACCAAGAAAAGTTGATTCCAAAATCTCCTTTTCATCTTGCAGGAGCCCTATGACAGGGGGAAAAAAAATTACCAAATTATAAGTGAGAGCTGTGTTTTCATGGACACCAACCCGCAGTCGTTTGTCCTGCTTCCTTGCAGGAGTGCTTAGCTCAGGCATAGCTCCGTGCAGTGACAGATACTCATTTTCCACTTGTAGGAGTGCTGTTTTGAGGGGCTTAGGATCTCTTCTGAAGCTGTAGTATAATAAAAGTTAATGCTTTGCTCCAGTATTATGTCATAGGAAAATAACCAGCATATCTTGCAAACAGAACTTGCCATCATTCAGTAAAGAACTATGGGATGTACTTCAGGTCTTCGTGTGAAACAAGTGGTGCTACTGATGGTATGAATCAGCGTGACTAAGACAGGAATCTGAGCCTGTGTTTTGATAATTAGATCATGACAGAAAAAAGATCAAGGTAACATTCACAGTTTTGCTGGTTTAAGTTGTATCTTCCATATTGAAGTAGGTTTTTATTTCATTCAGATTCATGGCTGTATGAATGTTAGGGTGAAAGTACAACCTTCCGGTTCCTCTCTTCATCATTTATTTGTATCAGAATCGAGCAGTAACTAATTGAGGTTAGTTGAGGCAGAAAAGCACTTTGGATTTGCTGGGTACTTGCTGTGAATGAGTCTTCTAAAAGTCATGGCAGAATCCTTTAATCCAACTTTTTTTTTTTACTTTTTTTTTAAATACATGCAAAACAAACTGTTGTATCAGTGTGTTCACTCCTAGAACTGATTGAAGGGAAGAGATTTATTCTGAGCTACTAGTGAATTAGAGGAGAGGAAAAAAGACCTTGTAGAACACGTGTTGTTTTTTAAAAAGAATAAGCAAGACCAATACTGAGGAAATGCAATTTCCTAAAGGTTGTTAAATATATCAGTTGTTTTTCCTGGACATTTTTATAGAAATACCTATAAAGAAAATAATTCTAAAAATATCCTGCTAAATATTAATCATTTTACTAGTATTGCAAGTTCTCCTTTTGTCTCTCTTGTGCTCTTTATCCACTGTTATGCTGTTGAAAGTACAGAAAGCTCTGCAGGGCCGGGGGTTGCACTTCTAGTCTCTTTGGAAGGGGAAAGGCTAGAGCTGCAGGTGGAGTGGGACTGGAATGGGGACAGCATTGCTCTACACCTTAGATATCATACAAATGTCCTGAGCAATACTGCAGTGCTAATGCCAGCGAGCAACAAATGGCAAATCAAAACTTGGTGCTGTGATTTAAACTTGGACAAGGAAAAGCACACAGGCCTTTTTCCTACTGTGATATGTCAGTGCTTGTCATGTGTGCTTGTCCCTTCACTGGAATGTCACTACCAGGGTGAGAAGGAAAGCTGTAGCTCAGTACATTAGGACCTCATTTTAATCCAGCTCCTGTACTGGCTGCAGAGCTGGAGGAGGTTTTCAGACATTGTTACATCAATTACCAGCACCCTTTTTGTAGGATTTATTCTCAGGAGTCCAATTCTTTGTGTTGAGAACCCTTTATGCTGGCAAAGTGACATAAAAATATCTTGGTGTAAGACCCGCTTTTCAAAGATAATATCTCTTTGCTCAGTGGAAGAGTCCTTTGGCCTTGAGGGATCTTTGTCTGTCTGCTCTCTTTTTCCCTGGCATGCACACTCATCCTTTCAGATCTTTTCTTCTTTTCCACTGTTCAAAACAAGAAAATTGCATATATGTCATGTTAAAAATGTATGAGAGTAAACAACAATTCACAGAATTCAGTGTCTTTTTGATAAAATAATTAGAAACTAAATAATTAGAAACCTTCCACAGTTTTATTTGGAGGGGGAAAGTGGAGAAGAGGGTAAAAACAGAAAACCAGCCAAAGTAGGGAACATCATCTTGTTTCAGATGCTTTAGTGCTCAGCTCCATTGCACTTTGATCCCAGCCCCACCTACCTTCACAGTGTTTGAACTTTGGCAGGTACTTCGCAAGACTTTGGTTTCCATGAGCAAGGAAGAAACTGTGTACAAAGATGCTTCTGTGTGTTGTCCCTTGAAAACAAAGGCTTTTGCTTTCTAAATTTTCATTTCATCACAGTAGCCGTATATGTGGGGGAGATGAGATTCACTGAGGTAACAGCAGAAAATGAAGCACTGAGTTGATTGCAGAAATGTTGCTGTTATGCCCAGCAATTGGCTTGTTTTTAGTAAATTGATCCTGCTAATGCTGAATGATCCAAGACATTTATTTTTTAACCTAGGAAAAGAATTTCTACAGCCAAATAGATCTTCACGAGGTGCTGATAGCAAAGCATTATCATGCAAACTGTTCATGCAACTACTAAAATAGCCAGTAGTAGCAGATCTGTGGTTGGCATCTTCAGCTGGAACTCAGCAGCAACGTGTGTGTTCAGTACATAAGAAAGAAATGGTGTCGATTAGCAGAGACTGACAAGAATATTGTAACCAGAGAATGTTTTCAAAGTGTCATCTGACTGTTAAATATTGTTATTTATTTAGTTCATCTCCAAGTACAAGCATCTTGAACTTGGCATTAATGTGCCAGACAAATAACATTTTTATCAGTCTTGGCACTTCTTGGAGAACAAAGTCCCAGGTTCCCGTGCTTTTCTATTTTACAGCGTTACTCAGCCTGAGAAACTGCTTTCTCTGGTTAACAGTCTGGGAGACTAGAAATCCTGAGGAGCACCAGCTTCAGATTGTTAAGACATTGCTTTGTTTGGGTTTGAGGTCTCTGAGATGCTCTTTATATTGTTTAGCTAACTGATCAACTATTGGATGGACTGTATCTCCAAGCTCACTAACTTCAAGAGCATCTGGTTCTCTGGAAATAAAGAAATTCAACTCCTGGGAGCCCAAGGGTGCCGAGTTCAGATTCATTCTCCAGCGCAGATGTGCCTGGGAGAGGAGCCAGGTAGTGAGAGTGTGAGCTGGTAGGAAAAACTTTTGTGAACTTCAGTGGGACTGGTCAAAATTCAGCTGCTCCCATGAATTGTCTCACTTTTGGATAATCAGTAGATCTGATATAACTTTCCTAATCTTTCAGAGGTATTTTTCCAGCTAGTTCCACTCTCCATTAAGTACATGCAAAATACACAGCAGCTTTACTAAAACCTGCATCCTTTTCTCCGTTAAGTCAATGCCAAAATTCTTGTTACCTGTAATGAAAACAAGCTTGAGCTTTTGGTGCTTCCAGAGGTATTTTCCTTTGGAATAATTTAACAATACTAACTTGCCATGTTCCACTTAATACTCCACATTGCTCCTGACAACCCCCCCGTTATCTTTCTCTTCTTTCATAATGCTGAACGTTGCATCCTGCGCTTCGCAGACACCTGGGAAGGTGCCCAGTGCTGTACCTGCCCTGCACAGCTCAGCCAGCAGCCGAACACAAGTTGGCAGTGGTCAGGTACTGGTTCTGCACCAGCAGCATGCGGTGGGATGCCCCAGCACACGCTGGGGGCAGGGAAGGGGGTCAGCTCTCCTGTGTGAGCATGCACACCTCCAGAGGCTGGGTGGGAACCACCACAACAGGACCATGTGTGTGGCTGTCCAGTGCCAGGCCAGAGGCCAGCCGTGCTCACCTTGAGTAGACTGAGCCTTTGGTGTTTCCCGAGATGAGAAAAAACGTCCTCTACTCTACCTGGAGAGAAATTGTTCAGGTTTGATCTGTCTCAACCGTATTCTGAGCTGATAGGGCATATATTTTATCTTGCTGTGAAAAAAATGTGAAGATGATGTATGCGCTCCAGTGGACACAGGTAACCTTATACAGGATTTCAGAGAAAGTGGTAACTTCCTTAAACTTGTAAAAAGAACATCTCCTGAATTCTTCTTTCATATTTTTGTGGAAGAAGAAGAATCCAAATAGCCTAGCATCACTCAGGCTGCAGAAAGCACAAAATATCAACCTCAAAATTTGTAGCCCACACAAAGTAGGAATGTAGGATCAGTTTTTCAATATTACATGCAAATACTGTCCCTCAGTTTGGGAACAGATGCATTTGTTTAAGACGTTATAACATCCTGCTGTTTGTTTCAGTCTCTGTTATCTATGCCACCATAACAGATTGTCAGACTGGATTGGGTTGAGCCACTTAAGAAAAAAGTTTAAAATAAGATGCCTGACTTTGCCCTGAAGGACACTGGGAGTGTTCATGCAGGTGGCTGGCAACAGCTTTAGAAATGCCAGGGCTGTACAAGCATGTCTGTCTTTGCCTTGTGTCGCGTAGATACTAAAGCCTTATTTTCAAAAGTGATTCAAGGGTTTTCAAGCCTAAGTCTCATTTTCTCCTACAGATCCAAATTGCTTTTCCCACTCCTCTCTCCAAATAAATAAATGATCAGCTCTGACTACCCACGCCAGAACAGATATCCGCACTCTACATGCATTCCTCACTAAATATTTCAGAAGATATCCTAGAAGCTCTTTGTTATTAAGCAGTTTTGTCATTCTGTGAACCATCAGTTACCAAACAGTAGCTTAAAATAAACAATACCTCTTCTATAGTGAAAAAACTGTAGCTGTTGTTTTAACTCACAGCTGCATTGCCACATCATCTTTCTGGACAGTTCAGTGTTCAGCCAGTTCTGCTTCACTTTGTCAGTGAAAGGAAATTGTTCTCCTTTCCTTTTTTATTCCTTTCTGCAGCCCATTTGCATCCTTAAATGTTTTAAAACATCTTGAAGTGTATCAAATTGAATAATATACCAGCCTGTCTAATTACTTGATTTCTCTCCTCAACTAGTCTGGTCCAGACTCCGAGTTTTCATCTCCTTTCTCCACTGGACCCTTAACAGGGCTCACCTCTGCCCTCTCTCCATAACTCTGTGTCCCCCCTCCCCGAGACTTCATCGGCTGGTTGACAAGGAAAAGCCATTCAGCACTCTGCAATCCTTCAGGGCACAACTCATTCAATCAGGATGGGACAGATTTATGACTCCTGCACTTGGGTCTCAATTTCCTGCACTGACATCCTGATTTGTTTCTGTGACATGAGGGGTTTGCCAGGAATGGTG
This sequence comes from Antrostomus carolinensis, assembly GCF_000700745.2. NCBI lineage: Eukaryota > Metazoa > Chordata > Aves > Caprimulgiformes > Caprimulgidae > Antrostomus > Antrostomus carolinensis. The sequence continues at coordinate 171,560 of NW_010293871.1, forward strand.
TTTGTTCACTCTCAAGGTATGTGGAGGAGGCTGTTATGCCAACAGCCCAGGACTGTTCTGCAAAGGGGTAGGAAAAGGCCCTGCCAAAAAGAGACCTATATGAGTTTGAGACTGCCCTGGGCTTTAGATGCCTGTTGTTAATCTGGTTTTCCAGTTTCTAACAGAGCACCAATAATACAGTACCAGTAAGACTGTTTTGTAAGGGGGCAGCATGAAACTAATAGCAGTACAAAAAAATCTTACTTGCTTTCTAGTATCCATCATGCTTGTCAGATGTGTGTAAAGTATATGCCATCTTGTGTTGACAAGCCCAAAAAGCAGCTGTGATTTTGAAAACTGAAGTTACATCTACTGTTTGCTGTTTGAAAGGCAGGCAATACAAAGGACCATAGAAAGGTTTGATAGTGCCCAAGTTTCATCTGCTCACTTTCCTTCAGATTTCCTGGGAGAATGCATAAAACATCTGAATAACATTTCTGCTCTCTCGAGCTTTAGAGATAGGAAAAGAAGGGAACCACAGTTTCCAAAGAACTTTTAAGCTAAGCAGTAGCAATTGTGAGAAATCTTTCCAAAGTACAATTAGGAGGAGCTTGAAGTGACCTGAGTATGAAATGACTTTTCACATACCTCCAAATAAGTGCCCATTTGAGAAATTAGCTCCCTGGAAGTTTATCAGACCTGGAAAAGCATGAACAATGTTGGTACAGGTATTATCATCAACACCAATAAACACTGAGCACTGAAACTCAGTGTCAGACTCAGCTGAAGTTGCCAGGTGTGCTATAGCTCCAGAATGCAGATCCTGTCGTTATCTTCATACACAAGAGCTGTGCCTGGCCTGACTTTGATGATCATGATGGTAGAGGATTAACAGTCAGTTTGTTGTTTGCTCCCAAGCGCTTATAAACCCTGTCTTGGGCTGGTGAGAGTTCTAAGCTCAGAAAGGACTGTTGCAGTGATCTGACCTATATAGCCCTGGATATAGAACTTGGATTAATTCATTTCTGTCTCCAGTCGAATAGTTGTGGTTGGACCAAATCAACAAGACTAAACCAGGATTCAATGCAGTTCTCTGTTGCCCAAAACAGCAATGGTCCTTTTTTTTTTACCTCTGCAACTTACCATCAGGTGTATTAATGTCCAACTGTCTAACATCCTTCTCTCTTGGTTCCAAGTTCAAAAGTGCAGTACTGTAAAGGAGGCAAGGAAAGAGGGTACCGTTGAATCCTGTTACTGTGAATTAGGCTTCACTTCTTTTATAGTATTTCTGTTTGATTGTGCAATGGTTTCACTTTGGTTTAAATATTTAGGGCGGGGAGTCATGAAGCCCCTATATTGTCATGTGCTTCTGAAAATAGGGAGGGCAGGTCATAACAGCAGCTGCAGTCCCATGTCCTCGTTAGCAGAAGAGGCATGAGAGGAAGCATCGATACTGTTCCCAGTGCAGAGAACAGCCGACCCCACTGCTGGCTCCGTATCACAAGGCTGTTTTTTCTTTCTGTGTGATTTACTGTCTTTCCAGAGTTGCTGCAGTCAGAACTGGTTCTGTGGGTGATAGCCCACACACACCCTAGTAGAACTTCGCAGCAGGCAGCATTTCTGTGAGTGTTAATTTGGGGTGGAACAACAGAAAGTACCTCTCTCAGCTGGGTCAGTTAAGGGATCCTGATTTTTGGGAGCAGGTTCCTTTGTCTGGATAATTCCCTATAACAGACAGGACAACTTAGGTATGGCTAAAAGGGAGGGTAGCTGTGATGAGGGATGGCTAAAAGGGAGGGTAGCTGGGCAGCAGCATGGATTTGTGCTGGATTACAGTAGCCATGAGCTGAGGTTTTGTTCCCTGCTGTGGGCAGGTTTCCTGCTGCTGTCCCAGTCTTTGCTACTGCCTTAGCTATCCTGGTTTCTGGGTCTTTTACTACCTGCTTGCCAAACATTTCCTCTATTTAAGCAGGGTGGGGTGTTCTCTCAAGGAGAGCAGTCTCACTCTTTCTACCCAGAAAGCACCATAAACGTATTTCTTGGTGTCCAGCTGTGCCTTTTTCATGCTGTTTACAGTTTAACACGCTACACCCACACCGGGAATTGTCCACTGCAGTACACTTGATGCTGGGGAGGAAGGTGAAGGAAGGGGAGAGCATTAGAGGCACTGGGCTTTGGAGGAAACCGTCGGGGCAATAGGGTGCAAGTGTTCCTGCAGTAGAGGTGGAGGCAGAGTTTGTGGAGGGTTGAGGCCAGGCTGTAAGGACCTGCTGGGGAGGGAGGTACGAGAGCTGTGCTTTCAGAAGCAGAGGCCTTTGCTCCTGACTCAAAAAATTTTCTGCAGAGGAAGCTTTCCACTCCTCTGCTTGTGCCTGCCTCTGCCATGGGTATGCTTCCCAACCTCGCCTGCGAGAAGTAAGGGTTGGGCTTTTGGTTCACTCAAGACAAACAGGTTGGTCATGAGGACTGAGAATGTGCTTCCTTGTGAGCGAGATGAAAGGGTAAGGTCGTCCTCTGCTAGCAAATAAGGTTCTTCACACTCAGATTTCAGTTGCGCATCCTCCCATGTGTCGCCAAGATGTGTTGGTTAACTCTGCGTGGGAAAATGGCTCTGGAAATCCAAATACTTACTGTAGCCTTAGTTGCTTCCTTAAAGCAAACGTTGCACAGCTTTAATTACAATTTAAAACCAAAGTCTGATATCTTTTACAGCAGAAGTTTCTTTTTGAGTTAAACAATGATGAAGAGATTAATGGAGCTCTGTAGGAAGATGGTTTTTGATGGAGATGAAGTGTTGTCTGGGTAATTTCAGATGATTGATTTTTGTTGATTATGTACCCATCAAAGTGCAGTCAGCAATGCTCAGGATATGATCATAATACGCTGAAGAAAGGGGCAGCTCATTAAATGAAGAGAATCATCCTGCCATCCCATCACCCGTGCCCCCACGCATATTCTCTATTACTGCTTAAAGAATTCAGGCCTCGCAAGACTTCTGTGTATTTGGAAAAGGGTATGGTATATATACCAGACAGCAATAAGAGAGTCCTTGATATGCAAAATGAGGCATGCAAAGATTTTTCTTCATTTATTTTATTTATTTTTAAAAGTTTTGAACAAGCATAAATTACCCTGTGAAAATTCCTTACTTTGAGTAGAAGCAGCTCAATATAATTGGAAGAGCAGCCTTCAATTTGGCTATTCCCAGAGCAGGAGTATGCTGTTAAATCATCTCTGTTATCAGTGGAGCTCTAAAAACAAGGCTATTGACCATGAGATGAATTTTGTCACAAGCTTGATGTAGGAGTCAGTTTTGACATTGCTCTAAATGTTCTCTTCTCAGAGAAAAGCTCTATTGAGAGCAGATGTATAAAAGTTAAGCGAGAGATTTTAGATTGCATAAATGAGAATGAGACATCTGATTTACCCGGGCTTCCACTGAGAGTTGAGCATCTCACTGTCCTTTTATGCCTTTGAAAAATCTTCCCTTTAACCACCATCTTACAAAATGTGGTAAGAATATAGTAGCAGGATAAGCCAAGTTATATCTGAACAGGTTTCTTGATTTTGATATCGCAGTGCATGTTCATAACTCTTCCAAAGGACTCAAATGTTTTTGTGTCACTTACCCTGTGCTGTGTGAACGCTTGCTTTTGCCTGTCCCATAAGATCACAGAATCATAGGGGTTGGAAGGGA
>NW_010293872.1:0-317 GCF_000700745.2 Antrostomus carolinensis
ACGAGGCCTCATCCCCCATCACACTGAGCTCACACTGAGCTGGGTTCCTCCTTCCTCTCTCATGTGCTGTCAGAGGAACCAGCCCCCCTTCAAACCCTGCTCTGGCTTTTATTGCCTCTCTTTGTCTCTCCCTCTCTTTAACTCTCCCCATCAAACCGCAGGAGCCTGTTGTTTACCTGGAATTTTGCACCGTCTGGTACTTTTGCCTTTGGCCAAAGGTGCTCCAGGAGATTGTGATCTGGGTTTTGACCTCAACTTAGAAACGTCTGGTCTTGTCCTTACCAGCCACACGCTGTGGGAAGCGGCAGCCGGGGGGG
>NW_010293872.1:347-4444 GCF_000700745.2 Antrostomus carolinensis
TGCTCAGAACATCAGAAATGGGCAGAAATCCTTATTTTTCTTAAAAATCTCTTTACAAACCCCCAGTACCTGTTGTCTCCACAACAGGGAAGTTTTGAGTGATATTTTTGGGGTGTAGAGGGACATTTTTTACATCATTGTGACAGAGGAAATGTCACGAGTGGGGTGTGAGAGCATTTTTGGGGTGGAGCAGCGGGAGTTAGAAATCTGTGGGACAAATTCTACACCAGAAACTTTGGTTTCTGGTGGGACAAAGAGGGAGGAATTGCTGTCAGATTCATCATGAGGGGGGGTTCAGAGGAGGTAACAGCAAAACCTCCTCTGACACGGGTGATATTGTCCTTTCCCTCGGGAATTCTCTCCCTACAGCTCCGTGCTCCAGTGGGGAAGAGCCGTAGCTGGGGTTTGATTCCCTCTGAGCGATCTAGAGGGATCCTGTCCCGCAGCAGAGCAGCCCGACTCACCAGTTTTTCCTCTAGATGCCAAAACGCCTCCAAAGATCCCACTGAAAGCAGAGTGGGAGGTGCTGCTGGGCTTGTACTGGTGGTACTGGTGGCGACTGGCCGCTAGATGGCAAGAAGCGGCGGCGGACGGGCAGCCCCGGTCCCGGGAGGGGCGGTTGTTTACTCGGGGGAGGCCGGAACGAGGAAGTCAGGGAACGTGGCTCCATCCCTCCCCGCATCCCGAGCCAGGGAGGGGGCAGAGCCAAGGCGGGGTGCGGTTTGAGGGTGGGTTTTTTTTTGGAAAAGGGCTGTTTCTGTCTTGTCCTGGGAGCGAAGGACTTGCCCAGACAGGCAGAATTACCCCAAATAACTCCTGGGGGTGGGGGGTGTGTGGAAGGGAACCAGCTGTTTGATCCCAGGAGAGGAGGAACGAGGTGTTCTTGTTTAACCCACTCTCCTGGGATGTTGCAGATGCCTCATCCACATGCAGCCACTTGAGAATCACTGGGCTGGAGTGATCCCCATCTGCAGCCAAACCCTGAACAGAGCTGCTGCCCTGGTGGTGGTGGTGGAACAGGGGTGAGGTTGGGTCCTTGTCCCTCCTCCCAGTTACATCATGGGCAGCTGAGTTGTTGTTGTTGAGCTTCACCCCTCAGTTCTTATTCCCACAGCTGCCTTTGCTACATGGAAGAAGAAACCCTGAGGGGTTGGTTGTGTCTTAGCAAAGCCCTGAAACTTCTTTAAACAACCAACAAACAACACAGAGAGGTGGCTGCTCCGTAACCAGGCACCTGAAAACTTTAATTTATATATTTTTTTAATAGATATTTAATCTCTAAGCTCCTTATTTTCCACAGCTGCAGTTCTGGTGGCACGTTCCCTGCAGCCAGCTGGCTCCAGACCTGCCTCACTGCTCCATCCACACCCCAGAGGAGGGAAGGAGTGAGGAGACTCCCAGCTGGAGGAGAACCCGGCCGTGCACACGCCTTCCCTGCAGCTGAGGGTGGTTTTTCTTCTTGCCAGAGTTGGTTGTTTGCAGCCATTGTGTGTAAATTACCACCCTGGCCTCTCTAATCCTGCTTTCAATTCCCTTCTTGTAGGAGAAGGGAAGGTGTTTTGTTTCCTCAACTTCTTCTTCCTTCATTTTAGAGGCGGTTTGGGAACAAATTGAAACTCCACTTGCTGGTGGCTGAGTGTCCTTCCCCCACTCGGGTTGTAGGGCTGTGTGTTTTGGAAGGGGGGGGAAAAAACACCCTTTTTATGACTAATGACAGATAAAGCTTTCAAAACAAAAAGGTCTGGCAGCACTGTCACACTCCCCAGAAGTGATGGAAATAATTCATCTACCCCAAAAGTCAGAGAAAAAAACATCACATTTGGTTTGTAGCTTTAATGTTTTGCTCCTTCATAGGATGGAGATAAGTTCTGGAGGATGCCAGAGTGCTACATTCGTGGCAGTACCATTAAATACCTGCGTATCCCCGACGAAATCATTGACATGGTGAAAGAAGAGGTGGTGTCCAAGGGCAGAGGCCGTGGTGGGATGCAACAGCAGAAGCAACAGAAGGGCCGTGGTGTCGGAGGTGCTGGACGAGGTAACAATCCTGTTTGTTTTTCAGCTCAGGAGAGGGATGAGGAGGATCCTTGAGTTTAAATTTCCCCTCTTGTGCAAGGAACAGCTCTTGCTTCTCAGCTTTAAACCCTGGACTGTGTGTCTGGGAGAAGCTGGAGCTGTTCTTGTCTGAGATCTCGCCGAGCGCGTTGCGTTGCCTGTGCCAAAGCAGAGGAAGGATTCGTGCCAGGGATGTGCCTCCCTCGTTACTGGGGTTGGGCAGGAGCTTCAGAGAGTCTCGACTTGACTATTTCTGCCCCTCCTGGCTGGGTCCGCAGCGGGGCCCTTGGAAACTGGTGTCTCTGAGCTTAACAAAGTCTGAGAGGGAAACAAGTATCTGTTCTGTTTGAAAATGGACTGAGCTCTGAGCATGGCAGTGATAGAAAAACAACATCTTTTCTCCCCAAATAATGGGGCTTTTAATCTCCTGACTTGTTGATTATTTTGTTTTAAATATCTGAGGGTTCATATTCCTCCTGCTCAACATGAATAATTCATGTTTCTGGTAAAAGAGGAGGTTGCCACTTGCAGAGAAATAGGTCACCAAAACAACTCTTCCTTCCCTGTCCCACTTTCTGGGGTTAGGTGATCTCACAGCACTCAGCTTGGGGATATATTTGCTTTTTTTCTCCCCAAACTGTCCTGCTGGAAGCTCCAGAGCTGTTTCTCTCCTTTCCTACTCACTCCTCCTGCCACATCTTTGCAATTCACTTTGTGGTCACCTCACTCAGCCCTGGGGTTGATCCCAGTCCAGGAGATTTGCTTTCGCCTGCAGTAGGAGCTTCAAATCCTGAGTGTGCTCACTTGCTACGGCAAAATTGGGGAGAATCTTGGGTTTTCAAAGGAGCCCTGAGGACTGAGACACCGGGGGGTGAAGTCTCTCTTGAGGAGCAGCCTTAAGGAGCTGCCTGCATTTTGACTATGTGAGGAATCCTGGTAGGACAGCCGGGATCTACCCGGGGCCATCACGCCACGCCGGGACGCGCGACGTGCAGCGTCTTCAGCTCCCAGGGACTTGTGGAGGAAAAACCCTTGTGATTTCTGCTGCTTGTGCTACCTCCTGGAAGCTCCAAGCATGCACAAGTGACCTTTACAAATCTGAAGGCTCCTTTATTTATTTTTTTATTATTATTATTATTTTTTCCTCCTTCCCTTTTCAGTGTCTCAAGCACTTGGCATAACAGCTTTTTTGGATATGGTTATTTAGGCAAATATTTTAGCTGCAATATTTTTTCTCTGCTGTGGAAATATCCACCTTGTTGAGAGCAGAGCTGAGCTCTGTTTGAGGTGGAGTTCCCTCCTGGTTTTGATGTGCAGCTTAAATTCGCTGATGGTAGATTTTCAAGGGAAGCTTTGGCATTTGCTAATTAGCTGAAAGGTTTGGCTCTCATTACTGAGACATGAAGGGAGGAGGAGAAAGAAAAAGGCAGGACAATCTTGTTGAGAGGCCAGCAGGCAGAAGTAAAGCTATAATTGTGCACACAGTTGAAAGGATTATTGTTCTGACATGGGTAATCCTTCGTCTTTTACTTTTCACTTGCCAAATTCAGAAGTTAGGGCGGCCTTTGAGCTTTGCTGGGAGCAGCCAGAGCCCTGGGAGCATCCCAAGGACTGCAGGGTTTGAAGCAATCTGATTTTTTTTTTTTGCCTCTGGCTTAGGCATGTCTCTTTGCTGAAGCAACCAGAGCAGAGGGCTCTAGAGGAGCTCTGCTGCCTGGGCTGGATCTCCTTTGGGCTCTGGCTTTTGTGCCGAGGCAGCTGGCAGGGTAGAACCACAATTCCTTTATCTCTTGCACGCCAAGATCTAAAAATTCCTGCCTGGAATGGTTTTGTTTGGAGTGAATCTGAGCAGGGAGGGGAGGGCTCAGCAGCTGCCACGACAAGGTGGTGGCTCTCGGGTACGAGGGTGCTCGTGTGTCTGCAGCGGGTCTCAGAATCACAGAATGTTGGGGATTGGAAGGGACCTCAAAAGATCATCCAGTCCAACCCCCCTGCCAGAGCAGGAACCTAAATGAGATCACACAGGAAGGTGTCCAGGTGGG
>NW_010293872.1:4751-5014 GCF_000700745.2 Antrostomus carolinensis
GTGCTGGACTCTCTCCAGCAGTTCCCTGTCCTTCCTGAACTGTGGGGCCCAGAACTGGACACAATATTCCAGATGTGGCCTCACCAGGGCAGAGTAGAGGGGGAGGAAAACCTCTCTCGACCTTCTAACCACACCCCTTCTTGTCTCGCCGCGGGGATTTTCGCCGCAGGGGTTTAAATCCACGTAGGTGAGGTGCTGAGGGACCTGGTTTAGCAATGGGCTTGGCAGTGTGAGGTTTTTGGTTGGACTCGATGATCTTAAAG
>NW_010293872.1:5071-9258 GCF_000700745.2 Antrostomus carolinensis
CTCTGCAGCGGTGGATCGCTCTGCCCAGCTGCGAGGCGGTGACAGAGGGATGTATTTTTTCTGTTTTAGAGCTGAACAATCTTCAAACCGAGTCACATTATTCATTCCTTTTGGTTTCCTCTTGCAGCTTTCAGGGGATACAGTATAACCTGCTCATCCCACTGGATTTACATCCCACTTTGAGCAACCTGGTCTAGTGGAAGGTGTCCCTGCTGATGGCAGGGGGGTTGGGACTGGATGAGCTTTAAGGTCCCTTCCAACACAAACCAGTCTATGATGGAGCATATGGACCAGTTAGAACAAGTCCAGAGGAGGCCACCAGGATGATGCGAGGGCTGGAGCAGCTCTGCTGTGAGGACAGGCTGAGAGAGTTGGGGCTGTTCAGCCTGGAGAAGAGAAGGCTCCAGGGAGATCTTCTAGCGGCCTCCCAGTACCTGAAGGGGCTACAAGAAAGCTGGGGAGGGACTTTTCATAAGGGCAGTTAATGACAAAACAAGGGGAAATGGGTTTAGGCTGAAAGAGGGGAGGTTTAGATGAGATATTAGGAAGAAGTTCTTCACTGTGAGGGTGGTCAGACAGTGTCCCAGGTTGCCCAGAGAAGCTGTGGCTGCTCCTCCCCGGGAGTGTTCTCGGTCAGGCTGGATGAGGCTTTGAGCAACCTGGTCTAGTGGAAGGTGTCCCTGCTGCTGGCAGGGGGGTTGGAACTGGATGATCTTTAAGGTCCCTCCCAACCCAAACCAGTCTGGGATTCATTCTATGATTTAAAACACGGCTTTGTTTCCTTGGTTCTATTTTTCAGCCATTAACTTCAATTTAGGCTGATAGTGCCCCGGGGAGGCATCGCTGAGCTCGCTGGTGAGGGGGAATAAGTTCATGCTCATCATAAATACAGAGTCTGGAACTGGTAAAGGAGAAATCAAAAAGTCCCATTTCTGCTTCTAAGAGTAGAAAATAGAGGTGTGTTTGGGTAAAACATGAATAACTAAAGTTCTGAGGGATGTTGGTGGCTTACAGTGACACTGTTCCATCTGCTCTTCTTCTTTTTGTCCCGTAGGTGTGTTTGGTGGCCGTGGTCGAGGAATACCAGGCAGTGGAAGAGGTCAACAGGAAAAAAAGCCAGGCAGACAATCAGCAAAGCAATGAGAAGCTGTCTGCAGCCTGGCTGGGGACAGTCCTGCCACGCCGTTGGGTTTTTATCACCTCAGGATTGCCACGTGGCCAAAAAAAGCCTTCCCTTTCCACTCGTCCATCAGCTGATCCGTGCCCAAATCATGTCATTTGCAAACCCCTCACAATTTAATCTGGTAGAGTGGAGTTATTGGCTCCTTGTAGTCAGCAAGTCATTGGAAATATTTTAAAAAATAATAATAATAATAATAATTCATGGTTAAGGACCTAATTTCTGCCTTCTCCTGAGAGTGACAGCACTATTTAATTGTTCAGGGTCACCAGGTTTAATTTAACAGATTAACCATGTCCCGTGGTGTAAGAATGAAGGCAAATGCTTTCTGGATTGTTTGGATTTTTTTGTTTGTTTGTTTTCATACTTGAAACTTGGGGAAACTTGTTGTATTTGTAACAGATGCGAGTGTTTTGGGTTAAAAACACTGAATTTGAAGAGATTGTAACTTTATATAAGTAGTGTTAAGGGTTTGTTTGGGGTTTTTTTTTTTTTAAGAACAACAAACTTTTAAGCTATCACTTCTCTTTCTGGCCAGTCAATTCTGTCTCCTACAACTTAAGGGAGAACGTGGGAGGAACATTGCACTGGCCTTCAAGGGTTGTTTCCAAGACAGCTTTGTGCTAAATGAGAGTTTCCCAATTAGTCTCTTACTAATTTGACTTCAGATTAGAAGTTTCCTTTAAAGGAAAGGGTTTTCTGTGTTTTCTTGCAGAAGGCTGCTGTCCCCTTCATCTTCTTCTTTGAGTTTATTTTATTTTTCCTGAAAACAACCGAGCTCTTAAGTTGATTTATTTCCCCCCCCCACACACATTGAAAACTCTCCCTTGTGCCTGTGACACGAAATCCTGAATTCTGACAATATTTCTCAAGTCTATTTCTTCTGGTATTTAGTGATTGACTTCACTATAAGTACTTGTCATTTCCTTTTCTAAGAACAGATGATCTTTTCCTGGGGACACAGAGCAGCGGGTGAGCGTGTCCCTCCTGTAGGTTAAAAAAGCTCCTGTGAATTCCCAGGTGGGGTTGCTCCAGTCTTCCATCCCATGGGGTGCAGGGTCCCATGAGCAAAATGCACTTGCAAAATATCCTGGTTAATCTGAATTTAATGCCTGCAATTGGGGCACAGAGGGAAAATAGAACCTCAACCCCTTGGGTGGATGAAACAGTTTAATTTTAGGGGAAAAGCTGATATTGTGACTTGTTCTGAGCAGGTTTTTTTTGTTTGTTTTGGTTTGTTTTTTGGGTTTTTTTACAACTGATTCCCCATATTGAAGCCTACTCTGCCATCACCACTGTATGGAGAAAAATGAGTAAAGAACATGCTTTTATATATACTTATTTTTTTAATGTTTCTAGAACTTGTGCACAGTGGTGAGTAGGAATAAATCACCAACCTGTACAAAACCACTCCCTGTCTGTCTCTCTCTCTGCTGAGCCCTGACTGACCCCATGTGCTCCTGCAGCCACCCAGCTTCACCTAAACCCTTGCTCAAGCCTCAAGCCCTGGTATAAATAATAAATCCCCCAAGCAGATGGGTTAAAGCTTTGGTTTCTAACAGCAGCCGTGTGTTCCTGTCCTCCACGAGGCATTAACCAGCAGCACCAATGCTCCATCCCCATCCCAGGCGAGCCGGCTTCTCCCAGAGAGCCGATTCCAGGCGATGGGAACGGGGCACACGTGTCCTCCCCTCCTGGAAACTGAAGTCTCAACATAAACACCAGTGTGGCATTTTAACAAAGCCCAGCCTGAGCCTTGTGTCAGACTTTCCCTTCCCAACCTGCTCCCCTCCCTTTTCGAGTCCCTCCAGCCACAGAAACTCCGTGTGTTACAGCTGCTTTTGGTGAAAAAGGAAACGACCGCAGCGCTGTCTGGATTTAAAGTCTGTTCTGGCCAGATAAATCGTCACAGCAACAATGGGACCTTTGGCTTCAGCTCAGGGTAGAGTCCTCCAAGTCCACCTTATCTCCTGGCGTAGCTCTGGGGTCAGGCATTGGAGCTCGTTAAGTTCTGCTTTTGTTTAATTACAACCAAGGGCTTTAGCAGCCTTCCCTGTGTGCCTCCCTCTTCCTTTTTCCACCTCTGTGGGGATATTTTCAGCCCAAGTTGCACCCTACGAGGGCAATCAGCCTCACACGGCAGTGGGTTGGGTGGAAGATGGCTCCATGGAAGAGTGGCACCAAGCTGGGGTGTTGATGCAACACTCATCTGTGGCTTTGGGCCTTTTTAGCCCCAAAAACGGGTGTCTGGGGCTGTTTTGTGCCCCATGGCAGCCCAGGGAGGGAAATCATGGCTTAAAAAAACCCCAAAACAAAACAAAAAAACCCTCAAACAAAACAACAACCCAAAACAGGGAGGAGCGAGATAAAAGCAACAACCAGAGAGAGGAGGAAAAAGGTCTGAGCCTCGCTGCCGGCGTGGGCGGGTGTGCGCAGGGCGGACGCGTCCCGGCCGGAAAGACGGGCTGGGTTGGGGGGGAACCCAGCAAAGGCCACTGTGGAAACCCTCCCTGCTCCCTTCCCGGGGTATTTTCATGGTTGTTGGGTCGGTGGCAGCTCGGGCAGACGTGGGGCCGTGTTGCTGGCACTGTGGCATGGCCGTGGCATTGCTGGTGACTCATAACTTCTGTGCCTCGGCGGGGAGGCAGCACAGGAATAGTTACACACCAGCCGCCTGCGACGCGGAGGGAGTGGCTGCCGAAATATTTCAGGGCTGCGCTAAGCAACTAAAAATACACGTCAAACCCTCCTCCTCGTTTTTCCTTTTAAAATGTGTTTTCTTTCTTGCTTGCTATTTTTTCTTTCCTTTTTTTTTTAATTCTTGGGTTTGATTGTCGGAGGCCCCCACACCCCCCAGGCAGCACAGTTCCTCAGGGACCAGCATGACTTTGGGGACAGGCACTGGTGGCCGGTGACTTCTTGTTTTCCCAGCTTGGTTCCTCTCTCCTTCCCTGTGGTGATGACTAAGAGGCGGCTTCCCCTGCGCACCCGGTGCCCGTGGGGCAAA
>NW_010293873.1:0-1416 GCF_000700745.2 Antrostomus carolinensis
GGGACACCCCCAGAGCCTCTCCCGGGGTCCCGCCGTCTGCTCGGTTGCACCGGCACAAACCGCCACGGCTGCGCCTACGGTGGCTCCGGGACCGGCGCCTCCAGGAAGCTCCACGCTGGCCAGAAGTTAACCGGCTGCGGGGCTAAGTATTCTCATTTCACACCATCTCGGCGGCTTAAGAGATGTCCCTTGCCTGGCAATTAACTCTCCCCGCCATCGCCCCGGCCTCCACGAAGCTGGGGCAGGACAGTGACTGGTTCTGGATCATCACCACATGGTACCAGTCTCATCCATGTCCGGGGAAAAGGAGGAGCTCCCAAGCACTTCTGAGGCAGGGAGTTTGACTTTTCCTTCACTGCATGGCACAGCCACAGCCCCTTCACTGTCAGGTAACATCACATCCTCAATTAAGCATTTATCAACTCGAGTTTTACCTCGGCAAAAAAAAAGGGCTTTGTGGCATTTATTAAATTCCTAAATATGGTGGGAATGAACATTTGCATTGCAGCTGGGAAAATTGCAAGTGCCTAATATAAGTGTGGAACTTGAAAAACATGTGAAGAACAAACGTGGCATAAGCATCTGGAAAAAGTGCTGTCCCTAAACCCAGACGTTGCCAGCAGAAGTCCCTGCAATACCAGTTACACCAGAACTGCTCCTTGCCTCTGTCTCCTCTCCCAGCTGTGCAAACAGGATTGCTCTCTCCCCCAAAGCCTCAGCCTTCTGCAAGGTGTTTGCTCTGAGTGTTTAATTTACCACCAGCCAGGGGTACTAGAGAGGCTCTTTATTTCTGTGACACACACAATTCTTTGGAGACCACCAGGGCACTTCTGGCTTCCAGAACAAAGCACCCCCCCTTCAGATTGCATCTTAACCCTGCAGAGATCAGGCCGGGCCCGGAGGCAACAGCTGGGGGCACCAAGGACAGCAGGCTCATCGCTCTTCTGGGCTGAAGACAAACCTTCTTCACCCACACACTGGAAAAGGTCCCACTGAGCAGCAAACAAGAGGCACAAGTGCCCAACAGCAGAACAGGAACAGCAGCAAATGGTTCATTCCAGTAACTCATCCTTCTCCACCTCCACCGTTAATTTTGTTCCTCATTAACCTCAGAGGCAGTGGATTTGCCACCTTGCAGTCCCAGTTCTCTGGGGGAGCAGCTGTTCTACAGACAATGCAGCCAGGCCACCACCACCAGTCCCCAGGCAACTACCTACAGGCCAGTGACCAGCTCCTTCTGCCCACCAGAGAGCCAAATGCCAGGAGCCAAATGCCGGGCCTTCCGCTGGCTGCAGCATCTTTAGTTTTCAGGACAAGGGAAAAAACAAGACAAACTCATTTTAATGTGTTTTAAAAAAACAGCAACTCCAGCAGCATTTGCTTCCCCCATGTCCAAACCCCCCAACACACCCCCGG
>NW_010293874.1:0-947 GCF_000700745.2 Antrostomus carolinensis
AGAGCCTATAGACCCCTATAGACCCTATAGAGCCTGGAGACCCCTATAGACCCTATAGAGCCGATAGAGCCTATAGACCCCTATAGAACATATAGAGCCGATAGACCCCTATAGAGCCTATAGAACATATAGACCATATAGAGTCTGGAGACCCCTATAGAACATATAGAGCTGATAGAACATACAGAGCCGATAGAGCCTAGAGAGCCTGGGGACCCCCATAGACCCCTATAGAGCCTATAGAACATATAGAGCCTGTAGAGCCTATAGAGCCGATAGACCCCTATAGACCCTATAGATCCTATAGAGCCCTATAGACCCTATAGACCCTTATAGAGCCTGGAGACCCTACAGACCCTATAGACCCTACAGACCCTATAGACCCCGGAGCCTTTATAGACCCTATAGACCCTATAGAACCTGGAGCCCCTATAAACCCCGGAGCCCCTATAGATCCTACAGACCATATAGAACCTATAGACCGTATAGACCCTTATAGAGCCTGGAGCCCCTATAGACCCTGGAGCCTTTATAGACCCTATAGACCCCTATAGATCCTATAGACCCTGGAGCCCTTATAGATCCTACAGACCCTATAAACCCCGGGCCCTATATAGTCCCCGGAGCCCCTGGAGACCCAGCCCCTATAGACCCTATAGACTTCAGGCTCTATAGCCCCCGGGGCCCCTATAAACCCTAGAGACCCTATAGACCCGGCCCCTATAGACCCTATAGACCCTATAGACCCGGCCCCTATAGTGTCCAGAGCCCCTGGAGACCCTATAGACCCTGTAGACCTGGCCCCTATAGAGCCTATAGAGCCTATAGACCCCGGCCCCTATAGTGCCCGGAGCCTCTAGAGACCCTATAGACCCTGTAGACCCCGGTCCCTATAGCCCCAGAGCCCCCACAGCCCCTATAGCTCGTGGTCCCTATAGCCCCTATAG
>NW_010293875.1:0-982 GCF_000700745.2 Antrostomus carolinensis
TTTCTGTGGTTTACAGCACTCCCTCTTGCACACACATCTTCCCTATAACAAAAGCGTGCCAGCAGCCGTCTCTTCCTCTTTAACCTAGCGACGTAATATCTTTTTTTTTTTTTTTTAATGGAGTTGTTGGGTTTCTGTGGTTTACAGCACTCCCTCTTGCACACACATCTTCCCTATAACAAAAGCGTGCCAGCAGCCGTCTCTTCCTCTTTAACCTAGCGACGTAATATCTTTTTTTTTTTTTTTTAATGGAGTTGTTGGGTAACAGAAAAAAATCGTCATATCAGGGTGCTGACCTCTGGTAAATCTTATATTAAAAAATTGTATTTAAAACTGGGATTTGTTACCAGTCGCTGTCCTTTGTATATAGACTTTTATAAATTGTATGCTTTGGGGATAATTTATTTAAAAGAAATAATAAAAGTTTTAAATTCACACCCTGTTTGCCAGATAATTGCATTTGCTTTTCTTTTCTGGAAAGGTACAGATTTCATCTTGTGTTTAAAGGGCTACCAGCAACAGTAATTCAGTGAAGTATTCTGTAGAACATCAAATGTACAGTGTATTTTATAGATTGGAAGTTAACTTTCTTATTTGGAGAGACTTTATGAACGTTTTAGAATTGTATAAATGCATTTCTGAGCTGCCTTAAACCTTGTATTTTTTTATAGGAGGTGTAAAAAAAGGCCTGTGTTTTAAATATGTATGGCTTTTTGTATTTTCTGAACGTGTAAATTAGTAAAGAAAGAGCTTTAAATAATGGATGTAGTGAAATTGTTTTCCAGGAACACTTAACCTTGTATTTTTTTTATAGGAGGTGTAAAAAAAGGCCTGTGTTTTAAATATGTATGGCTTTTTGTATTTTCTGAACGTGTAAATTAGTAAAGAAAGAGCTTTAAATAATGGATGTAGTGAAATTGTTTTCCAGGAACACTTGAACTCTCAGCGCCCGAGGTTGGGTCGGGGAGGGGGGAGTGGGGGG
>NW_010293876.1:0-474 GCF_000700745.2 Antrostomus carolinensis
GGGAGGGAGGCACCGGCTGGAGGGGGGGACAGCAGGTTTTGGGGGGCGCAATGCTGCCCCCCCCAGCGCCTCGTCCGCGGTTTGTACGGCTGCGGCCACTGCATCAGCAATAAAGCTCACCCAGCGCTTCACCACTGCCCGGACTGGGAGCACTGGGGACAGCGGAACTGGGCACACTGGGGCCATGTGGTGACCCCACACTGGGCACACTGGGGTCATCCGGACACACCAAACTGGGCACCCCAGAGCCTTGTGGTCACCCCAAACTGGACACCCTGGGGCCATGTGGTGACCCTAAACTGGGCACACTGGGGCCACCCGGAGACCCCAAACTGGGCAACCTGGACCTATGTGGTGACCCCAAACTGGGCACCCCTAAACCACTGGGACACCTCAAACTGGGCACACTGGGGCCATGTGGTGACCTCAGCCCAGGTCTCCTTGGTCACCCACCCAGCCAGAGCCCCCCAGACA
>NW_010293877.1:0-19088 GCF_000700745.2 Antrostomus carolinensis
TGACTCCATGGGAAGCTCGTGTTGGAGCTGGACTCCATGTTCCTGGACTTTCATGCCAGGAAGAGCAGCAGAGGTGAACTGACTGAACCCCCATTCCCTGCCCACTGTGCTGTTGGGGGTAGAAGGTAGAGAAATCAGGAGCAAAGTGATTTGAGCCCGGGAAGAAGGGAGGGGTGGGGGGAAGGTGGTGTGAGATGTGGTTGTTGTGTCTCACTGTGCTACTCGGATGAATGGCAATGAATTAAATTGATTTTTCTTCCCCAAGTTGAGTCTGTTTTGCCCATGACCATAACTGGTGAGTGAGCCGTCCCTGTCCTTCATTCCTAATCCTGTGCCCTCTTTGTTGTGATTCCCTTCCCATCTCGCCGGGTGGGGGGAGCGAGTGCAGGACCACATGGTCTTCCTGTAAACCACCACACTGATGAACTGAAGTCACAGAACATCAACAAACACTGATTGAATTCAACAATTGTTTGTTTCAGATTAGAGGTTTTACTGCAGAACAGATACATTACACTGAAAATAATAACCATAAAAAAGACTAAAATAATGATAAATACATGTCTGAAAAGATGGAGGGGGAGTGGAGAATCACAAAGCCTCACCAATTAGACAGACATACTTCATAGGTCACTTTATCCATTCTTATTGAAAGCAGAGTTGTTGCTTCCTTTATATTAGTCTGTCTTATCTAGTTTATAGAATCCATACTATATTTTATTTGAAAATTAATTGATTTTGAAAACATTTCAGTAATCGTGTTTTATGTATTATTATTAATACTATGATTAAGATTCTAATTGGCCACATAACTCTATACGGATGATAAGGCTTATTAAAAAAATAATGTTCATAATGACAGTCTATGATATATAATGACATTATATGGCAAAAATGACAGTGAGAGCCTTTGTCACATTTAATTAACAACAATGCATGTGCACAGTAGTTAGTACAGATTTCTTTTAATCTCTAAACACTAATACACACAAATAACCAGTTCTGTTAGGCTGCCATATTTGCAGAGCCCTTTTGCTACCATGGTAGAGAACTCTGTCAGGAGGCTGCACTGAAGAGGGGCTGAACCAAGCTCCACAGCCCTCGGGCTGCTGACGGCCAGGTGCTCTCAGTCTCCAAGAGTCTCCACTGGCTGTACTGCTTGTTGTACCCACTACCAGCTAACCCCTCGGGTGCACCAACGCAGACCTGCCTGCTCTCTGAGCCAGCATGACAGTCCTTGTGACTGCAACCACAAACAAACTACCAGGACACCAAGAGAAAAGCAGTCAACAAAACCAAAAGCAACATGAATTGAAACTAACTTGCAGATCATTTTTTTCCTTACAAAGCCCTGTAACTGAAAACTATTAATGACTAATAACTTCTAATAATGACCTAAATATTTTAAAAACAAGTCTATGTCAGCTATATGTATACAAAAAAACCCCATTGATAGGTGTCAAAATTCCCACCCCTGTAACCCTAGAAACTTCAGAATAAACTCAAGATGACTGGTTAGTGCGAGTATTTAAGTTCTTACCTTATCTTTTGTTAAAGCGTGTTTCTTGACAATTTTGGGTTGATTATTCAGTGTAGTGATAGAAGAACAGTTATACTGACCAAGATCTGCCTCTTGTACACTTTTACCTTTACCTGTTCTTCCCAAAGGCACAGGTTTTGCAACCTAAGAAATCAGACAGGACATTAGGAAAGGAAATATGCCAATTTTATATTCCTTTGCAACCTACAGAAAAGATGGTGGGATTTTTTTCCTCTACTTTAGAAAATAGTAACCTACATAAATCCAACTAACTGCCCCCTGAATTGCAGTATAAGACTACTTTCTAATTTTATTTATCATCAACACACTGTCAACATCTTTGAAGGACCAACTGAGAGCAACAGGAAATAGGAATGATACAAAATTCCTGCACAGAATACATGCCAAATAATCTATTCTAGTATTGCAGAATCACAGAATCACAGAATATTAGGGATTGGAAGGGACCTCAAAAGATCATCCAGTCCAATCCCCCTGCTGGAGCAGGAACCTAAACAAAATTACACAGGAAGGCGTCCAGGCGGGTCTTGAATGTCTCCAGAGAAGGAGACTCCACAACCTCCCTGGACAGCCTGTTCCAGTGCTCTGTCACCCAGAAGCACCTGCGTAGCTGTATGAGATGTGAATTTATCAAAGGGGACACAGCTCCCCATGTCAGTCTCTTGCACAGCCTACCACCTTATGTCGGGATGAACGAGCTGCTGCGCATCCCCCATCACGCTAATGAGACGACAAAGGAAAGAAGCGACCATGAAGTAACGCACGTCCTCAGGTAAGTGCAGTGACTGCTAAAAGCCAGCAGATCTCGTTTAAGTCACACAGAACCCATGAAGTTCCCATGTTACACAGGTGAGGTGGGAAGCACGGGGGCCCAGATACTCAAAATGTTCTTAAAGCTTTAACTCCCACAGACATCTGCACTCAATGCAGCAACAAAGATGAATTTATTGTGAGCAAAACTGGTGTTTGGAGACAAGTACATTTTATACAGGATTAAATATTCCATTAAATACGCTCCCTTAAGTATACATGAATATAAGCAGGATGGAGTACATGAGTATAGATATGCAGGATGGAGGAAGAACCACACCTCACCCACCCCTCCTCCTCTCAAATGAAAATCCCAAGTCTCACAAAACCAGAGTATGTGCCTTCAAAGGAACACGGTTCCTCTGCTGCTAATGGGGGCATTCTGTGAAATGCTGAAAACACCAGAATACATATATTTAGAGTCTACCCATTTTTATACTGTCTCATCCCGTAGGTACACTTCAGCCCAAGGAACTCAAGTTCTCTAGATGCAAACCAATAGGCTAGAATCTAACTTTCTGGACCTTAAAAAAAAAAAAATTATAATCACTCTATTCATGTAAGTATATACTAAAAATACTACTAAATTAAACTAATCTCAGACTTACATATACTGTAAATTACAATGGTCATTTGTTCCAAGTTTGGACAAATTTAAAAATATATGCACTTAATGAGATTGTATGTCTATACATACATGAATAAAATCATATAATTAACAGAGGCATGACAGTACATGTATTGATGGACAAGCATACATTTTTAGGCTTGAAATCAAAACTGTGTGTATATCCATAAACATCTTCAAAAAGGTACGTAAAAACCATCCACTGTAAGCAGTAGTTATTTATTACATATGCTGTTTCTTACCCTCTCCTCTATTATAGGAAGTGAAAGATCAATGAAAGGTTCTTTTACTGTTGAAATCTTCAAGAGAAAGAGAAAATGCATATTAAATGCAAAGAAGAATATATAGGTTTATCACATAGCTCCCTTTTTAAAATCAAATTATTATCAGAAACTATATAAAAAGCTAATTAGTTACAAGATGCATCAAACTACAATGAAGAACTTCCCACAAACTTTTTTTTTTTTGTAAGTTAGCCCTGATTTTCTTTCTAACACTGCACAAAATTTCAGCATACAGAACAAAGTCACTAATCTGGGCACAAACTGGACCTAGAAGCAGCATGGTGCTCAGTTTCACTGAGCTCCAGACAGATTTTCAAGTCATGTAGGCCTTCTAGATGGTAGGATTCTGCAGAAAGCTAACTTGGAGAGTTTCCTGAGCCTGGGCACTTCCACACAGGCGTCTGACCTCGCACAGTGTTGAGCAGCAAGGACTGGTTAATGACAGTTAGATGACAGGTTCTAACCTGATGCTCTCCAAAAAAATTAAGTCAAGCTTACTGGTTACAGCCGAAAACTTTATTAGAAATTTTCACGCCATAATATACACTAGTAATTGTTAAAACAAATCCAGTTACTGGGGAAAAGGGGACTGAAAAAGACTCAAACTTATTTTCTGTACTGAAGCTTTATTTTGCCATCTATAAGCCATATAAACTCTAAGCTGAAACTGGAAATATCTGGCAAATCATGCCTAAAGGCATTCTCTCTTTATGACTAGAATATCTCATCCAAGCCTGTTCCTTAAGCTCTCTCCTTTGCTGTTCTCAAATTCCTTCCAAAACTGACTTATCTTACCTCTGGAAAGACTGAAAAACAAGGCCTTAAAAAAAAAAAATAATGTTCTACATGTCAGTTACTGAACATGTCATGCCCTCACCTGCTGTCACCATTGCCCTTCTCTTACATTGGTGACCACCTGCAACATTTGATATAGACTGTAGGCTTATTTCTACCTGTTGTGCAAGGCACTCAGCATGGTTTAGCAACAAATGAGATCAAAACTATTGTAACTATGATGACTGACTGCCTGGTGAGCAATGTTCAAACAGGGGTTCCTCTAAAGAGTGAGTTTGCATGAATAAACATTGGTCAAAAATATCTTTGCCAATGCAGGTAAAGGAAAGCAAATGTTAAACTCTTCCCCAAAGGGCTACAGCTAGGAAATTCCCGAGTCCTCTGCAGGCAGAGTAGAAGAATCCAGCAAAAATAACTGAGGCACGCAAAATACATACAACTTCTATTTTGTATATAGTAAAAGTTCTTCATTGATAACTCGTAGCATATTGAAGTGTAATCTGCACATCACACAGAGGGAAGTTTACCTGGTAGTGCAGGACTGTGCTTAATTATTCAATTGAATAATTGATTGATTGATTTACTTAATCTCTATAATGTGAAATAAATGTTTTAAACCAAACACAAATGTAACATTCAATTAGAAAAGTCATGCAAATAAGGTTTTTATCTTCCAAAGTTAAAGAAAATTATAAGGATCATGGAAAGCATTTATGATGAAATGTCAGTAATATTAATTATGAAAGGAATATGCTGTTTATTAGAGTTATTACATTAATTATCAAAAATACTTCAAGAAAAAAAAAAAAAGTAATTTTAGCATTTCCCCACTCATACTAATTCAAAGTAAGTAATTCCCAATTTTCAGGTATATCCCAGAAGAGTAGGCAGGAGGATTTACATTTTAAGATAGATAGCTGTTTTAAAAAATATCAAATAAAATTGGGGTGTAACACGAATGATTACAGAATTTGGAACCTCCAGCCTCAAGTCAGATGTAAAATCAAGCTCATCCTTTTTGAATTCAAAGGACCCCTCTTCTTAGGTTTGGGAGGATAATGCTTTAAAGAAGGAATAAGTCATTTTAAATTATAAACTTTCAATAAAGTCTTGCTTTTACAAACAAACAAACAAGTATAAAATTGGCAATACAATTTTATACTTTCAAGACAACGTAATCAAACCAGTATGTGATCTATTCCACATCAAACCAAATTCCAGAATACCTACATTTTCACATTCCTCACACATGACAGTGCTAGTCAATTCACCAACAAAGATCCTATCTATGAAGTTCATCTTCACACCCTCTCTTCCATATGCTGAAAAAACATTGCCTTTTTTAAATGTGAAAAATAACAGATCCAATGCCACACTATAAGTACAACAAAATTCTTTCCAAGATTTATTGTGAAAGCACAATTTTAAACATATTCAGAACATTTGAACACAATACAATAAGTAATACATCATATACTGTATTATCTCAACATTTAAAAATATTTTAGTAATATGATTCCTTTTTATCCTTCCCCACCTACTGTAACAGAATAATAATACTGCATCTCTCAAGAAGAAACCTTTTAAATAAAATCTCAGTTTTCTTTTGAATGCATAATACTGTGTTGCCTTGATATAAACACTAGGGTAGCAGACAGGTTGTTGCCCTCTCTAAATGGTTTTTGAAACTTTATAAAACTCTAAACATTGAGACAAAAGCCTGTTCTCATACATCTCTTAATGTGCCTTAACTGTTGCACATTTGGGAAGGGCGACTTTCAAAATAGCTTAATCATTATCAAGACTTTAATTAAAGAAAATCCTCAAAATTAGAACTTTTGCATAAACACACAGAGAAATTAATGAAAACGCTGCTGTTTGGAAGAAACATGCCTGCTTTTGAACAGCTTCCTATCTTGGCTTTGTAACGATATTTAGAGCGCTCGCAGTTATCAGTCAGCTGACAGAAATCAGTTTTATTTATGGGAAGTGGCCTCTCTGAGTGATACAATAATTGTGGCTATATAGCAAACCTGAAGATGCAGCAAACTATTTTAGAAAACAAAATTAAATTCTACCTATCATTACGAGAGGCATTATTAATACAGAGAAAGATTTTATACTGGGTACAAAGATGCAAACCAGCACATAGTAAGCTCTCTATCCTTTAGATATGCACTAGGTGGCACTAGAATAATATGTAATAGAAGTCTTGTAACTACAGTACTTTGCTGTTTGCAATAGTCAGTTTTAAAGAAAATGGTATTTAAGAACTTGTGCATTTTTAAAATTATTCAATAAAGAGTTGCATACCTTTGACTTTTCTTCTAGTTTCTTCATCTGCCGTCTTAGTAGTTGGATTATTAAATGCTTTTAAGATACCAGTTTGTATACGCTATAACAAAAAACAAACAAACATTTAGTATTTTAAGTGTAAACATTCTAAAAACTATTAATATATGATTAGATTTTATCTACTCTTATTTACATAAAATAAGCATAATTTAATATTTTAAAACTACTGTTGTTATAAATCTCAAAGCTACATGAGCTTAACTTTAGTAAGTAATCATCCAGAAATTTCCTCCCCTTAAAAAGGGAGCCGTAGTCAAGCACTCGAGAGGTTATCAAGAAACTAGGATTTTCAGTGAACAAATACTTTCCATTTCTTCCACTGCTGGGGGTGGGGGAATGCTAAAGAAAAATGGACTATTACTGATTGACTGGGATACAAAACACTTGAAGGCAGGTAAGCATCTTTAAATAGGCAGACTTCAATGACTGTGTTTGGACAGTATTTTTATTACTTCTGTGTACTTTCTAACACTGCACATTTCAAAGTTATGTTCAAAAACCTTAGGAGAGATACAAAACTTTTTAAGAATCCATATAAATGTCACTCACACTTGCTCAAAAAATCCTAAAAACTACATTTTTGAAAGAAGAATCAAAAAGAAGAAAATTCCTACAGGTGAGCTGTAGCTGCACCTCAAAACAGTGGTGCTCCCCTCTATTTCTCAGCTGCTGTGGGATGAGGAGACACTGTATTCCCACGAGGCATACCCTGGCAGTGGGACTGGGCAGGCTGGTACAAAAGGTGGCTCAGCCCAACCTCCCACACGCTGTGGAGAGGGAAGCCGGAGGCTGTGTCAGGTCCTTGGCCAAGGGACACTGCAGCGTCCATGATCCGTTCTCTCCCTTTTTCCTGGCACATGTAGCAGCTCTCTAATCCACAAACTCTAGTAACATGTACGAGTCTCTCACGTCACTGTGCAAATGACATTTACAATGACATGTGTCACTGAAGTTACACTTACAGCAAAGTAATAGAGAAAAAAAGTTCTAGAGACAAATAGTGATACCAAACCTCCTGCAAATAACTCAAACCCTATGTCCTAACAGAATAATAAATAACTCTTGTTTGCAGGCAGCAAATAACACTTTCAAGTCATATATTACAAAAGCATTGCGATGACAGACAGCACCAGAGGTTCGGTTTCCAGTCCAGACACCCATCAGACCAAGTCATACTCCTACCTTATGAGTATGTGACCTGGCTTGTGAATTAACTCCCACTGCCCCAAGCTCAGCTTTGTTCATCTTAAAGCCGACAATATACTAAGAGGACTAATCAATAGGTAATTCATGAAGTTGAGCACCATAAATGGGTTTAGGGCCATAAGCAACCCTTTTGTTGGGATTAGCGCGTTGAACCATTTATTTAGGTCAAAGAAAGACATAGTCTTTGAATGGGCAGGGTGCTGCGGACAATGGCAGCAGACATTAATCAATTAGCAGCAGGGTTCAGCCACTTCAGGCCCCGGTGTGAAACCATCTCTGGCCCACATTGCTGGAAACGGCAGATGCTATGTCATTTTTATTGTAGTATCGACAAGCTTTTATCTTAAAAATCCACTTGTGTACATACACATACGCACTTTCTAACTTTCTTTAAGAGGGATAGGAAAGAGTTCAACACTGGTGTCAGATACAAGGTACAAAACCACAGAGAAGAGGCAAAAGTGTAATGTGATTTCTTTTTTTTTTAGTTCCTTTAACTAGGGCCACGTTACGTATCGTATGTATGTCACCAAAACTCTTAGGGTTTAAAAGCAATTAATGCTGGTAGGGACAGGGGAGCAGGGATGGCCACGTTCAGCTCCCTCGCAGGTGGATGGCAAAGCAGCCGGCTGCCCTTTCAGCAGGGCTGTTCCCTCTTCCGACAGCAAAGTTCAGGAGTGCTGTGAAAGAGAAGGGGTAACGGCTGTAAGCCCTGGGGAGGTTCTGGTGGCAGACAGGCCGTGGCGGGCAGGCTGTCCCCAGCCGGAGCCCAGGCAGTGGGGAGGCCACAGGGGCAGCTGCTGGGCTCCCATGGTGGGCAGAGCTGCTCCTGCCCGGGTCCGGCCGGCACGGCGGCCAGTGCTCACCATGGGCCTAACGTTCGCCCTTTGTCAGACCACCTACAGACCCAAAACACAGGATAATTTAATGAAATCTAAAAAAAAAAATTAAAAAAAAAAAAAAAAAAAGAGTTTTCACGGGTATTGTCCCCGGTGGAGCAGCCTGAGGTGATGAAGACCTGTTTGCAGTAATGCATCGTCCAGGGAGCAGAGGGGCAGGGTGGGACCAACCTCACTCCGTCTGGTGATGGGGCAGCAGAAATACTGCCCAAAAGGTCACTTAAAATTCTCACCATCTTCCATCAGTTTTTTGTGGTAGCTACTGTAGCTGTCACCACTCTCTAACAACAAACAACTCAAAAGGCAAATACAAACGTGGGTTATCACAATGACAGCACATCCACTGGTGAAACAGCAGACTGACTTGAGGGGAAAGCGCAAGCACCCACTGGAGAAGCTGCTTAGTTGTTGTAATAATCCTGCTTTTGGTGAATCCTCGTTTGTGAAGCTAACATAGTTTCCATGTTTTATTACATGAAAGTCAACAAACAACAAAATAAAGTTTTCCTCTACTGCAAAAACATGACAGTTGTTTTTTAACTGAGGTCAGCTACTTCTGTTGCGTGCCCTGTTCAACACTTTATTTTATAAGTGTGACAAAGTCAAGGTTTATCTTTATGTCCAGTATACTGCTGACAAGACCAATATATATTAATATTCTGGTAGGATGGGGATTTGTTTGGCACTAGTCCAGCGCCAGAAATGAGTCTCGGACACAGCTCTGTATCTCATCTCCAAGATAATTCAGCTCTGGATCATAATGTTCATCACATTACTTAATGAGAGGGAAGAGGAAGTACACTGGTCAGTACGAGATTTAAGGCCCTCCTTTTGACAAGACTTAGAAAAGGCTCTTTATCAAAATATCATCTGAAAAGAAGGTTCCAAGACTAAATCAGGCAGGTGAAATCAGATATGATCAAAATAGTTCAAGCAAACAAAAACACACACTTTCTTGTATTCAACAATGCAGGAGGCAGAAATAACAAGGGAAAAGAAACATGAGAACAACCACATGAGGACATTTCTAATACAATATAACTTGTTATATACTTAGCATACTTAGATGTAGATTTTAAATAATGAAAAGCAGCACTTTATTTATAAAACAAGTAGTTCTTCACACTTTCAAAAGATATAAGAAACTTCGTAAGATTTTATTTTTGTCCTGGGTTTTTTGTTTGTTTGTTTGGGTTTTTTTTCCCATTTAACTAGATTTCAATGAAAATTATGGGCAGGCCCACAGCTAGGAACTAACTTCTGTCCCAAAGCTTTAAAATGCACTTTGCCAGCTAGACCAGAGGTTCTATATCTACTTTCTTGACTCCTCAGAAGTCTTTTTTTTGCCTTTTTATTTTTTTAATAAAGGCAAACAATTCAGATTCCTAAAGTTATCATGATCTACTTACCATACTCTCTATTGATTCCTGAAACTTTTATTCCAATCAGTAATTTTAACATACCAACATGAACATAATTAAATCCTCTTTCAAAAGAGTAATTTTTCTCAAGACAACAAAAAAAGCCACTCCTACTCCACTAAGCACATCTTAAAAACATAAGGAACATGAAGAACATTGAAGCAATGACTAGTAGTTTACCATACAGTCAAATGAGTTCTTTAAAAACATGCACAAAGATGTTACCTTTGTTTCTTCAATCCTCATTGCATCCAACAGATAGTGCAGAAGCTCCTGGCTGTCCTGCTGCTGGAACCCCTTAAATCGAGGAGCCCTAGGAAAGAAGCAGTAAGGAACTGAATTTTACACTGTGAGTTTCTTAATGAGACAAAGTCTTCATCAGACTCTTGTTGGATGCTGGGGTGCAAATAGGTACAATCCCTGCTGGACTTTATAGGGCTTTGGGAAGCTCCTGGTGTGGCTGCAATTACACCAACAAGGCTGCACTTTCATCTTGGGAGCATTTTGACCCTATTGGAGATGGCTTGACTAAAATACAGCTTTGCCAGTAGTTTCATCCATGCTAGCAGCACTTTCCTAACAGGCTACACCAAGACTTCTGTATCACCAAACAGTCCCAATGTCATGGAGAAAAGAGAAAGAAGATTTTCAGAGTGCTTAACCTCCCTTGCTATCTCACCCTTCTCTACATCAAGGAGAAATCTCAAATGTACATAAAATAGTCCATATATAGTAAACCATAAACAGCACTATTATCTAAACTGGGAAAACATGATCTTGAAATGGAAGGGAAGTCACAAAGCTATGCATCAAACATACAAACAAAAACCGTGGGTCAGAATCCAAATGAGAATTTCTTAACTTCTTAAACAAAAGTATGTGCAATCATCTCTTCTGAAAGGCTCCACAGTCAGTCAATCCAGTAACCTGCAGCTGACTGAACTGATGAACAGTCAATGAGTAAGATGGCAAACAACACATAGCATATGATTTTCAAATGCTATTAAGAAAACTTAAGAGAAAATTATAATAGCATGATATCCGTAATTTACACTGTATTCAATTACCCTTTTATGCTAAATTTCTTCAACTAATATTACACAGATTGGTGACAGATGTTCTAAACATACAATCTCTATTCTAAGAGCATTTCTAATCAGAAAAGCCAGGGTTTGGGGTTAGGTTTTCTGGCTAGGAAGAGTTAATCACTCTTATGTTACCAGATAAGAGTTACTCTTACGCTTGCTTCACAACATTTTAAAAGGACCTTTTAGCATCATGAATTACCAACTCACACCATGTCCACATCCAAACTCTTGTTCTGCAGTCTAACAAACCGCAATGCTTCTGAAACTCATATAAAACGTGTGGTACTACCAGAAGCAAACAAAACACAGCTTCATACCTAAAATGGAAAGAGCCTGAAACCAATGAGACAATCTCTTCACATTTGTTTTGATTGAGAAAATAAATTTGAATCCAGATTCCAAAAGCTATCAGGTTTGCAAAGGCAGGTAATAAATTGGTTACACATTGTCTGATGTCCCCCTCCCAAAGCTGCTTATGGGAACTCTATACCCAACTGGTCTGGACAGCAAAAAAATCTGAGATGACAGAGGTTCAAATTTCACAAGTTTTTTGCACTAATTCAAAGGACCCTTCCTTACTCACCCATCAAAACAACCAAGTATCTCAAGTACGTGGCTCCCACTGCATATTGAATACAAAATATTACAAAGGTTAGCTTTTTTTGCAACTCCTGAGTGCACCAAAACCAAGTTATCTGGACAACCCATGGAAGATCATAAATGATCCATGTGTTACGATGATTTAATATTGCTGCATTCCCTATCACCTTTTACTGACTTTACTAATCTGAACAGCCAGCACTAAAATGAGCATCCTGATAAGAGTGCTCTTTTCTCCTGCTAATCAGGTTACAGAGTGCTGGCGATAGTGGGGTCCATCCCATCCAAACTTTGTAACACTTGTTAGTCTCACTCCCATGCTGCACCTGTAAGGTCAGGCCAGCCCCAAACCCACCAGAATCAGTTCCCTCACGTCAGCCCCCCGTCAGGATTTCTCTGGCCATCCCCAAAACGGCAGTGAGCAGCATCTTGGGCTGAGCACATGAAGTGGCCTGCAGAAGAAAGCCATGAGGCTGCAGCTCTCCAGCTGTGACTTTGTTTGTGAGCGACAGGCACTTCTTGTATGACCATGTGCCACAGCCCTCCTTCTTACAATAAAGATGAACGAAGGAGGGTTTTTTGCAGTGGTTTGGGGTTTTTTGTTCGGTTTTGTTTGTTTGTTTGGGGTTTTTTGTTGTTGGTTTGGTTTGGGGTTTTTTTGTGGGGTTTGTTTGGCTGTTTTTTTTGAGATCCACATGAGCTAAAAAGCATTAGAGCCGCAACTGAAAAAGAAACTGCTTCTGCATAAAATAATAACGGCATTACTTTTGGGATGTGCAAATACTGAATGACTGTCTGAAATTCCCAGACTGCAAGCTCACCTTCTAGAATAATGTATACTGGCTACTCAGGTTAAACAGAGATCTAAATGGTCAAAGACTGCAACAGCTTCTTGAAAAAAAAACAAAACAAACAAAAAAAACAAATCAATGTACTTCCAAACTTCTAATCTCTAGAAATTAAAAAGTCTTACAGGAAAGGGTCTACACACCTGAGAAAATACAGAGTTAGTGTCGCCCTTGTCCCCTCAGGCTACACCATCCTTTGAGCTGTCCTCCTCTGTGGCGTGTGGCCACAGCACCAGCCGAGAGGAGCCAGCTTGCAAATCAGCCCAAGGACGTGGAAAGGACACTGGTGCTGCCTGAGTTTGTACTGCTGCACTTTACTGTGCATGACAAACAAAACCAAAATGTTCCATAAGAAAGGTGATTCTTTTTTAGTCTTTTTAGACCACCAGCAGCATCCACATGACCCTCATAAGCCAAAAGAAGAAAAATATTTGTTTCAGACTACGCTACCATCTACACCAGTGATGTTTTAGCCAACTGCACAGGGGTAATGTTGCATCTGTTCACAAGACAGCCATTCAGTAGCCTCAATCACTGCTACTCAAGAACTGCAGATTCCTTTTTTCTACTACTCACAGCACCTAAATGTACTCTAAATATCATATTTTGCAGGCATAGATTACACAGAAATTACACTTACAAATACATGGATAGATCCTTAGGGTGTTATCCTTACTAAAATAACCATAGCTAGAAGGCTTCTCATAAACAATCTGGACCTCCAGCTTCTTGCAACCCAAATGAGACTGTGTAAATATTCACTATTAACATATCTCTATTCACAGTAACTATAACTAACTGGCTAAACCATATCTGTCTTTCCAGACAAGTTACCCTTTAGATCTTTAATTACAGTCTTGGACCAAATCATCTAAAATGGGATTTGAAAGGATGGCTTTTTGCATTTCCAGTAATGCCCCAAATGGCAGCTGTGACTCTCGCTGCAGACTGAGGCATCTCACATGCAGGTGTAACCATGCGCACCCCTTCCAAAATCTAGCACAGGAGACAACTGGCTGAGCAGAGATCAACAAACTGTCAGAGCGGCCAGAAAAACCAACCACTTAGTCAGTTACTCAATGTTATTAAACGCAGGTTGAGCCAGTTTTCACTGTCAGCCTCAGATTGCGTGCTCCGGCGACCCAGTGCATCGAGCTGGAAACACGTATTGGTATTTTCTCAAGGCACAAGAATCCTGCGTGCTCAGCCACGCTCGTCAGCTGCTCTGGGGCTCCTGAAGGTGAGGTGTCGTTCCCACTCATACACTAAAGCTGCTCAGGTTTGCCTGTGCTCATGGACAGGAGAAAATCAAGGTGATCAGAAAATGCATCAGAGGTGCAACATGCCCACAACAGTAAAACTTCAACCAGGGCAAGATGCTGAAATGCCAAGTTAGGGCACAGCAGCCCCGGGCTACAGGCAGGACAGTGGTACAAGGGTCGCAGTTGTGAACTGCTCGCTGGAGGCACTCTGGGCTGTAGCTGGAGAAGGACCTAAGGTGATGAGGCATCTAAGGTCAGTGTCTAAAATTAAGTGGAATAAATCTGGACTTGCATATGCAAAACAACATGTTCACATTTACAAATATGATACTTTCACATTCATACTTTGTACCTACTTTTTGAGACACAGCTGACAATATCCCTAGTTAAAAATGATTTAATGATGCTGCTCAACTATGAATATAAAATTTGTAATCAGCAGAATGGGTGATTTTTTTTAGCATTCTTTCTAAGGCTTTTTTTTCTTTTTTTGCATGTGCAGGTAAACCTAAAAAATTAAGTTCAAATAAAAAAAAAACCAGTAAATTCAAACTTGAAATACACCTCTTAAAAAATATTTTTGTTTAGTATTGTAAAAATGCAGAGGTTTGCGTCTATTAATATAAAATGTTTTATTTACAATTAATTTGATTATAAAACCCAAATGCATTCTGAAAAGCACAAGGCCCTTATTTTGGAACCAATAAAACACTCAATATACATTAAAAAAAACCCAACATATGTACCTACATGCACATGTTTACAGGAATGTGAACACATATTTTCACTGTTCTATTTGCTAAAATAGTTTCTCGTTGTTTCTTTCACTGAATGGCCGGGAATCTGAGAGCATCTTTTTTTTAAGATGCCAAAATCAACTCCATTCTGAGAAACCTAGTTAGTTAGCCACGGTATTATAATTAGTTTTATTTATGAGAACTGTCTTGTTTTCCTGAGACACTGAGAATCACTGAGTATATTCAGCCTATCTCCTCCAATATATATACATTAATAGCTCCAGTGTATAGCAAGGAAACAAAATCCTGCATTTACATAACCTGAATCCTGGTACTAATAGGGATTGTTTTGGGGTTTTTTTGCCACAGAAACAAGGCCACTGCAAGAGACATTATAGTAAAAAGGAAGAAAAATTAATAATTACTTGACAAAGAAGCAAATGAAAACTCCATCACTGTTCCAGGAGGTTGTTTCCACGGCAGGCACACCTCACAGAGCTAGATCTTCAACGCACATCAGAAAAAAGCCCCATGCGTACCTTTTGTTACTGTTTCTGGTTTGCAGTGTAACCTCCCACTGATGAACATAAAATAATCAATTCAGGTGAAAATTAATTTGCTAAATGATATTTCAAGGGAAAATAGTTTACCTATATGTTCCACAATATTTTATTAGCTTAAGTAAAAGGAGGAAAAAATTAACTCAGCCATGGTAGTTTTTTGTTTAAGTTTTTTCATTTTTATGCAGTGCCTCCACGAGGACCAGATGATTTAGGCTTCTCCGTGCTTATACTAAATCCTCTTCCAACCTCACATAAATCTACATGCTTGAATTTTAATAGCAACAAGGATGATGGGAATGTAACACCTACCACTTTAACAGTGAAGTGGCAGGGAAAGTGACTTGTAAAGATGCTACCTAAGGTTTGAGCCATTTACTTAGACAGATGATGTAATTGTTAACACTGCTTAACATACAGTTAATCTGTCATCCATGTACACAGCATGCTATGTAATGCTGTATATAATTCTAAATATCTGATATTCTGTGGAAAAACGTTTGAGATTAGTGTGTTTGTTTTCAGGGCGAAGCCACAAAAGAAAAACAAAAACCAACAAAACAAAAAGAGGAGGGAGGGAATTTCACACCACACAATGCATTTACTGGAAACTTCCTACACTTATAAACGAGTATTAGGGGGGGAAAAAATGAATTAATCCATGCTGATACACAGAAATCTGACAACTAAAAGATGTGTGCTCTCATCTCCTTGAAAATAGGCTTCAAGCAAGATCCTTGGCAAAAGTGGGGGACTTGAAGATGGTTGGTTGAGTTGACCGCTCACAGATGTGCTGACATATGGAAGCCAGTGCCAATGCGATACAACCTGTTGTACAGTGTCAGCAGGATAATGACAGAACAGGTTGAACTCCTGCTAACGGCCATAAGTGGTGAAGGACAACTGTGACATCTACATGTGTACTACTTATCTAGCCTCTCGTTACTCATCTGGAGACTAGTGATAATTGCTTGACCGTCAGTTAAAGAAATACTTTTCATTATGATCTACTTCCTAGAATGTTTTAGTAACAAAAAATACATGACATAATTTTTTTAATGTAAAAAAAAAAAAAAACAAAACCCCACACCAGTCCTCTAAACATTAATGCTTTTAAATCCTACCTTATATTTGAGGGAATTAAGCTATCCTTCAAAAGCAAAACTACAGTCTTTCAATCATAGGGCACAGAACTGTCACACCTTTGATGTCTCTAATAAAAATACTCTCCAAAATAATCCTTTCATTAATTACTATATTTGAGCAGAAGATAGCCTAATACCTTGGAAAAACCTTATAAACAATTCTAAGTGCTTGGAAACAGAAAGCAGAACATACTATTTTATTTTTTCCAGTACTGCAAAATGCACAGGAACCCCTTTAATACTGCAGTACACCACGGAGAAGGAAAGTAAAATGTTTACTTAATGTTAGCTTGAGAGAAGAAATTCTGCTTATCTGCAGGTGAAGATGTTAATCTCTCAAGACTGATACGTTACCAATGAAAGTGACAAAAAAAGCACGCAAAGGGCTAGTTTATAAAAGTCACCACAATTCACAGCACTTACCTTTCCCAGTGACACTATCAGATACGTATTCACTGTCACTATAGAATAGTTAGAATGAAAAGTTTTGTTCTTCCTAAAGCAATCATTCTCATTAGTGATCCCATGTTATATGCAGCACTAGCAACAGAAGAGAGAGCAAAATCCTACAGCAGGATTAATCCCCGTGATTAATCTTATCTCAAACCTGCCCCGCAGACAAGAGTTCTGCTACCGTGAGGTGCTTTTAGTAGCACAAAACCCAACCAAACATGGGCTTGTCCCTACATCTAACTAACAAATAACACCAGACATGCCTGTCCTGCCTCGATGGCATGGGTAGACAGCACTTAGCTCTCCTTTGGACGTGCTGGCTGATAACATCTAATCTTTTTCTGTCTCACCTTTCCCCAACAGAGAAAATGAGGCACCATCGCTTTCCTGTGATGCACCAGGAGCTCTGGTACCTGAGCAAAAACACCTGTTAGAAGTAGCTCTGAATGGACGTAATAGCTGAGATGGTACAACAGAGCCATTTCCCACTTGACCATCAGATGGAAAATACATCTCTTCCAAGTAATGGAAACACCTGTCTGGGGAAATTTCTTCCTACCAGCTGGCAGCCAAGTGAAGACCTTTACGCATGAGGTCTTGCATCCCTATAAAAAAAAGTTTGCTCTTTATATGGATGTCTAATTCTTCTTTTTTCCTTCAAGTCCTGCTAAGATTTTTCAACAGTGCTCTGTGACAGCAAGTTCCACAGGTTGGCTCTATAAACATTAAAAAACTCCTTCTCCCCCCCCCCCCCCCCCCCCCCCGCTTCTAAATCTGTTGCCTTTCAGTTTCAGCTCCTTGAACTCATATGAGGGTAGTTAAATAAGTACAGCTAATTTATCTTCTATCATTTATTGTCTTCTCTTGCTGTCATGCTTCCTTTTCATGTCCTCTCCTGCCTAAACTCCCAATATTCAAGTCCCTCTTGATGTGAAGGCTTCCTATTTTTGTTACCTCTCCCTAACGCTCCAAACTGGCTTTATCTTGTAACGCTCTATTCTGGTTAACCTGAACATTGCTACTAAGGATACATCTCCAATGTACCTAATGAAATTACTGGCTGGGTTTTTCATTGTACCTACAAGCATTGCTTACACAGCTCACCAATACCACACACATTACAAATACCTGTGTTGTCCAAAATGCTGCACAGCTTTTCCTTCAGGGTGGAAGAAGTGAACACAAAACTCAGGAACTAGTGCAGATGACTCCTGCCAACATGCACCACATATATAGAATTAATCTACTTTGCACTCATAAACCTCATCCATCCAGCTTTGTTAACTTATTCCTAAAATTAAGGAAACTCTGACAAAGTTAACTGAAATAAACATGTGCAATCTCTCAACTGCTGCTGCATTGAGAGGAAGATTCATTCTCTTCTGTCAGAGAGCTCCTGAACATGACACAGCACCATCAGCAAGGCACGTGGAGGCACGACAGGGACCCAAAATAATTCCTCACAATTGGTCAAGGAAACATCAACCGTGTGTTCTGCTGCGATCGTCTTTAAATGGTAAAAGTCAAATGGCAAAAATAAGCAATTTGGAAATCTTTTCTAAAAAGATATTTTTCTCTACAGCAATATTATTTTAAGAAAAGGCTCAAAACCCCTCCTAATTAATGATAAAAATCCTGTTTCCCGCCCCCTTCAATCTTGTACAACCTTGCCTCAGTTTCCCTCAGCGTTTGCTCTCAGAAGTGATAAATGCAGAATGCTCCAAGCATTTTTTAGGTTTCCCTCCAAAACTAATCAATAGTCCTAACTGTGCATGACCCCCGTTCTGTCAGTCCCACCTCTGCCTTGAGTTCTACTTTCTGCACCTGAGAAGGAAGGATGAATACTCCTCGGAGAGGGAAGACCTATGTATATTTTGTGACCACCAACAAAATCTTTGTTAGGCAAGTATTTTTTCCTCCATGTTAATGTAGCAATATAATACCCCTATAAATAATTATTCGGTGGACATTTGAAGCAGCTAAATTCTGTAGCTACTTCTGGACTCATCACTTATATGCTGTAACATTTACTTGCTATGCAAATCTAAGCTTTCTTCCACCGATAAAATTATTCAATCATAACAAATAAAGGAAATAATATTTATGTCCCCTTAATACATCAGTGTTGCATTAGTCACTAAGTCTCCAGATAAGTCAGAAGTCTGCAGTCCTGATATTCAGCATAGTGGAAAACCAACAGAAGGGCCCCGTAGCTATGCTCACAATCTGTCCTCGCAAAACATCTGACAGCTGCAACACTAACAAAATTAACAGTGGATGAATTAGTACCAGACGTTAAACAGTTGCTATAGAAAGACTCATCCATTTCTTTTCTTCTTCTCCCCTTCTTCAACCTGGCTCCCCCACCACTTGAAAAAATTAACACTCAGTATCTTTTTTTTTTTCTTTTTATTTCATAAAAAAACACCACAAATA
>NW_010293877.1:19125-49043 GCF_000700745.2 Antrostomus carolinensis
TTTAAAGACACAGTGTGCAGTTGAAAGGACCATGTCACAGTTCTCTCACTGCTTTTCAGTGGCAAATGTGCATCCACTTGCAGACTTTCTCACTTGCAGGTTTTGGGATCTTACTTGGTGCCACAACGGAGCTGCAGCTGAACAAGGCAGCACCTACTCCCTTTCTTTACAGGTTCTCTGCCCACACATAGCTGTATTTCTACGTGCCTTCACCTGCTCCCTTTCAGCTTTTCTTTCCTTCCCTGCCTTCTTAGGTCTTCTTTCACTGAGCACTTTTAAATTTTTGAGTAAGGATGCCCAGTTCAAATTTGAGCATTCAAATTCATACGACAACATCTGAAGCAGGTGGAGTCCTGAAGTCCTACAAGGGCATCAAAAAAAGCATCTCTGGACATCAAATTCAGAAGGGTTATTCCAGCATTGAACTAGAAATGAGGGCAAGTGTCAGGTGTCAAATTATACAGCTACCTTTACTATATCTTGCATCAACTGACCCAACATGAAAAATACATGACCACTCAGCTAAGAGATTAAAAAACAAAAAACCATCCAAACTCATCAATACCAATTTAATTAAAATTTATATACATTTATATATATATATAATCCAGTCATGTCATCAGGGAAAAGTAATCATTTTTAAAGGATCAGCTACACACAAGAAATTTCTGTTTTACTTTCTGTCTAGATAACATATTATAAAAGTCCTGACAAGTACATAGATGTAAGTATATGAAGAACAGCAGCTTTTTTTATCACCTGCTGACAGCTTCAGCATTTCAACCATTCACATTTGTAAGAAGCCTAGTAGGATTTGGAAGTGACTATACTAAGTAAAATGCCTATATTCTGCATGACCACTTAGTGTTCATGTCACTGTTTTGCAAGCTACAAGCAACTATTCCAAATAATGTTATGGGAAAGATTGGGACTGGTAAGACAATTCCTGGGTCACTGAGTCCCACTCTTGATATTACAGACAAGTACAACCTGTACTATCTGTACAATCTGCTTCATGAATTCTGTACTGAAGAAAGGTATGGTCATATACTGTAGACTGGGACTGAGACAGCAAGATCTGTGATGGGGAAAGAATAAATTAAATTAAAAAAAATGAGGTTGCAACTGGAGTCAGCAAACTTTTATGTAAAATGTATGAAACCAAAATATTATTACAAGTCCTTCCCCATGCCCTTCTCCCTCAGTCATTAACTACTTGTCTTTCTCTGACATACCCCTCTGAAATATAAACATTTTTTCTTAGTGCAGTTCTTCCTTTTACACATTCATCCTGTCATCTCTTTAGGAAAGATGCTGTTTGAACTTGTCAAGTAAAAAGAGGTTGTGCTAATGCATGTGAAGACCACGAGTAGTACACGCCTTTAAGACTATTTTATTAATACAACTTCTTGGCAGGATTCAAAAAGCAGTTTACAGAGAATGCTGCAGCAATACAGACTTCTTCCTAGCTGGGACTCTTGCAATCTTGCCATGCTCCCTCTTTCATTTCAGCTTTGCTAAGGAGTAGAAAGTCAACTTTAAAAGATGAAAAAAAGACTTTGTAAAAATGGCATGACAGAACACTGCATTCATATTGTTAAGTTAATATACAGTAAATATATTCAGTTTGCAAAGATAAAGATTTCCCTTTCTCCTGCTTCCACCACTGCAGACTGCTGAATTTCCCTTTCTTCTTTCTTGCTTACATCACCATCAATAACAAAACAGTCAAAAGACCCAAACCTTCTGTGCAGCCACTTACTGACCCTGAACACCTAATTTCTGCTAACATGATGTGGCTGACACTTTTGTTATTGATACTAGAACTAGTAAAGATTTATATCTAAGTTGTGTTCTGCAAAAGTAAGAAGTAGGGATGAAGGCAAGAGATGGCAGAAGCTGACAGATACATGTCTAAACAGCAAAAGTCTGCTGCCCACATTAAAATAAGTTTCAATTTTAGGTAGTAATTAAAGTATATGCCCATCTTAAAGATCAAAAAGCAACAAAAAAATAACAACTAGCTATCTAGAGATTTATTACTGGTATGTTGTGTAGCCATCACTTGATAAGTACAGAAATACAAACACACACAAACAGAGCAGACAGAAAATAGTTATCACTTCAAAAATACAATGCCATCTGAAGTGCACTGCATTGTGATTATTTTACAATGAGTTTGCTAAGGTGGGTTTCAAAACATGTTTTACATCATCTTTTACCTTCCAACCTTAATACTTAGAGAGAAAAAAACTACTATTCCTATTTAATAATTTCCCTTCCATTTCTTGACCAAATTTTGTTCTTATAACCACATTTTTGAGTCAGCCCCAAAACAGGAGGAGGAGTGAAGAAACAACATATTTTTCTTCCCCCTATATTTTTCTTTTAAGTAGGTAATACTAAACAGAGAACACTGTTGTCTGACTCAAAATCACTGTAAGGACGCTTTATACACATTTCTTTTGACAGCTCAAAAGAAGCAAAAGGAAGTCAAGTACAACAGAAAAAAGAAAATATTAAGTTTCTGAAGTTGAATTTTGAGGATAAAGAAAAAGTAATAACTGATTTCTTCCTATCATAGCCCTGAAATGCTATGATAGAGGCTGCAACTTTCCTCCTAACTCTCTTGCTGCAGAACCCTTAAAATTCTATACAATAATATTGTAGCAAATACATTAACATGCACTATTAATCTTTTAAATGTGAGATTCAGCTATATCATCCTCCAGTTACACTGCTTCTACAGCTCCTTTTACTTGCAAAGTCACTATTTAAATATTTGTATCAACTTTTAAATAGGTCTTCTACAGGTGTTTTGAAAAGCAAGATTGTTTGTATCAATGAAGGCACCTACAAAGCACCACTGTAAACATTTTCCACACCAAGAAACAGGAGTTTCTTTAGGGCTTGTAAGCTCTTTGCAATCTGGAGCCATATGCCATTTCAGTACTGCTTCAAGTCCTCACTTGTTAGACCCTTTTTAATGTTGAATTGATGCCAAGGTCAGTCATCATAGCAGAGGTTTCCCGTTTAAAAGCTTACCCTTTTTTAAAAAATACCTCCACACACTTTGGAGTATTAGCACAGCTTTATGCTAATACACAACAAAACTTGAAAGGCACTTCTACTTTCTTCAGTTTTACCACACCCTCTTCTGCCCCCTCACACTCAGTTCAAAGGCCACTGAAAGTCAGTGGTTACAGACTGGGTCACACATTTCATGAAGAGCAGGTACAACCCTGGAGCGTGGCAAGAAGCCCTGCAACTTCAAAACATGAAGAAGGCGGTTTCTGGACAGCCTGGTAAAAATCTAATGGCGCCTTAGAAAGGACAACAGACATGGCACACTTAGAAACACATCACTGGAAATTAAAAATAAATAAGTAAAAGGTACTGACAATACGTACTTTTGACAAAGCTGGCTGAACAGCACTTTGGGAGAAAGAGGACCTTTTCCAGACTCCCTCATGCTGTGAAGGAACAAGAACATCGCTGAAGTCAAGGGTCCTGGGCTGGAGAGGTTCACCACCAAAGGATCCTTCAAAGCAAAGGTAAATTGGACATCAGATTCAAAGTTAAAGACACATAGGACTTATTTCAAGTTAGTACATTTATGACAAAGAACAAAGTAACTTTTAGTCTTAAGAGTGTTTTGAGGTTTGTTTTTTTCTTAAATGTTGATGACACCTACCTGATTGAAATAGTTGAAGAGAAAGCTTATTATTTAAGCAGTAATAGTTGCAAAACCAAACAATTCTTGTTGAGCAATGATTGGTAACCAGTAGTTTTGGAAAGAGGCATGTCAATGAGCCAGCCTGATTCTCACAAAAACAGAATAGCTCCCCTATCACCTGCTCTTACTCTTACTCCCAAGTGCACTGAAATTCAGCTAGAGAGACAACACGGTCAATCTCCTCCATGGGCCAGCATAAGACGGAGCTCAGTGGCACTCTGTCTACTCAACCTTAGGGAAGAGGTGGCCAACATCTCTGACCTGTGAGCTGCACACCAAAATTTCCACATACCCAACAGCCACAGAAACATGCCTTCCTCCCCCAGGAACCAGGCACCAGGAAGGCGCCAGCAGTGGTTCGCTGCAGGGGCTGACAGCAGATTCCAGAGGTCCACTGTGGTGGTGGGGGGCAGGCATGGGGGGCATCCCAAACAGCCCCTCCTGGTGTGAGATTTGCCCCGGCAGCAGGTCCTGGGGCTGGAGGAGCCAGCCAGCAGCCACCCGAGCCAGCCTTTGAGCAGGGGATGCTCCTGCACCACTTACATGCCACCTGCCTCTCGACAGCCACAGACCGCCAGCTCTCCCCAACACGCTCCCAGGTTCATACGTGGTGACCACAGTGCTTCCTCCTTGCTGGCCTGACTCTCACAAAACCAGATTACAATTGCCAGATAAACAATTAGAGACACTGCCTCATCCAGAAAGCGGATCCACACAAAACACAAGCGCTATGGATACACACAAATATAATGTATTTCATTGCCAACAGGTGGGAAAATGCCCTTTACCAAGCAGGAAGCTGGGAGTTTCTGCACTCCTATTAGTTACACTACTGTAGCCCTCGAATCCTGCGCTGACATACAAAGACCAGAAAACACAGTTTGTGCTCCAAAGATCTTCCTTACATTGTAAGCATTGTCATTAAACAAAACAAATAAAACTTTCAACCTTATGGCTGTGCAAGTTTCACGTCAAGCATAAGACAACGTACCACTGGCTTTCTAAGCCTCCAGGCACAAACAAGCTCCAGACCTCAGTTGTGGCTCAGGAATAATTTAGGGAAACATGTTACTGCTCAGAACTACCACTGGAGGTAACACAGACAGCAATGCAGTGAATTTCACACTCTTCTTGCCCGGAGAAGCTATGAACATCACCAACGGCAACATACAGAAATCATCATTTCAGAGGTATCTGAAACAGAATCCCACCCCTCAGACCTCACTGCCACCAGAAAGCTCCCAGCAAACAGGAAAAAGAAAACTCTTTGTAAGTTGCTTTATTTAGCTAGCAGAGGGAAAGGGGTATTATCTCTATTGCCAACAACATATTATGAAAACCCAAGTCTCAAAGACCTGACTGGGAAGAGCAGCATACACTTTTGACAATGTCTCTTTCCCATATGCCTCCAATGAGCTTAAGGACAAGAAATTTGGTCCTCACTGAAATCTTGCTTCTCTCAATTTAATCCTCTGGCATATGAAACATGTAGTAAATTTTACAAGCCTTATCGATAAAGGGTTGGCACCAACTGGAATAAAATATTTAATGAACACTTTCTAGAGCCAAATATACTATTTCCTATATTATACACCACAGTGAAGAAATGATATGGGAAACAAAAATAAGCCAGCCACTCTTTCTTAAGGTCAGGCATTATGAGTTACTTCAGTGTTACAAAATGTAAAAGGAGGTGATTACTCCTCCTCCTTTGGGGCTGAATACCTAGCTTGGTAAAAGGAGTGAGTTCACAGATATCATAAACCAGCTAAAAAATTAAAAGGCAAAAAGAAATGGGAGCGTAAGAGTGTCTCTTTAATGGAGATGCACTTTCCCAACCTCCAGCTTCTTCCCACATTTCCCCAAATTTGTTTTTCTTACTGTATACTTACCAATTGGGAGTCTGAAGTATGACAGATTTTTAACTTTGTTCCTTTCTCCTTCATCTCATACATAAGTTCATTTAATACGTGAGTCTGTGCCAAGTTCTTAAAGAAAAAAAAAAAACCAAGAAACACATGTGGATCTTTCAACTATATATTTTTCTTTTGTTATAAATTCTAACTTCAGGGATAGACAAAACCAGATATATTTAATAATGTACAACTGAGGTTTAAACCAGACCACTAGAAAAAGCAGGTATTACCCTTATAAAAGCCAAGATCATTGATCTCAAACTGTTTCTAAAATTGCATCTACTTCTGCTTCTGTAATTCCAAAATAGTTTCCTGGTAATAACTTTGTTATTTTTGTTGAACAACAATACTCATTTGGGTTTTGGTTTCTGGGGTTTTTTGTCTGGTTGGTTGCTTGGTTTTGTTTTGATTTTTTTTTTTTTTTTTATGGTGAGAACATTAGTATCAGAAAACATTTATTTCCTTAAACTCTGCAGCTCCCCTCATCATACCCCAAGAAGCACAAGCGCTTTGGCACAGTGAAAAACATTACCTCTCTGAATTTAAGAGAGAAACCAACTCAACACACCTCAGCTTTGTTCCTTTATTTTTGGTTAACTTTGACTGCAGATCACTTGGGTTTCTACAATGCCTTAAGTATGGACAGGGAACAATCTGCAGTAGTTCTACTCCTTACAAATTTACTATTTGTTGTCTGAGTTTTGTAATCACCACCACAAACACAAGGTAAAGAGTGAGAGTTCAGCACACCTTCGTAGCAGTTCTCTCTCATTTGCTCACTCCTGTCTGCAGACATACAGACCTCTCTGCTCAACCAACAAGCAATAGGATGCTCCAATATAAAACCCACTAAGGCTGCTGCTTTTTTTAGGATGTTGGAGTAGTTGTACACTCAACATCAATAAAAGTGTATTGGTATACCTTATTCCTTTTATTCTGGTCAGAAAAACCTCATAATCAATAAAAGTACTTTCGTAACTGCACCCATTGTAGGGGCTTACAATCCTCACAACGCACTGTGCAGACATTTATATTATGCATAAAGTAACACTTTTCACACCCACCAGCACTGCAAATACTGTGCATTACTCATGACTGCCTAATGCTGAACTACAAATAAAACCATATGCTAGAGTACAACCCACACACTTATGCAGTATGTAAAACACTTGACATTTTCATTTGTCTCAGTACTTTGAAAAATGCTACTCATCCAGGAATTCTTTTTTAGTTATAACAGGAAATACTGCTCGGATAACAAGGAGCAAAAAGAATTTTAAAAGGCCCATCAAAAGCAGAATGAAGACTGGTAACAGTCAGACCCTTTCTGAAGTCCACAGCTTGTACAGATTAATCATTTCTGAAATCTATGAAGAGAAAGCTGTATGATCTTTCCATCTTACCTGCATGACAGCATTAAAAAAGCATGTATTTCCTAAATTATTTATTCCTTTGACTGGAACAGATGCACCATTACCAGAACCTTTTCCTTTCAGTATTTCACTGGTTTCACTGTTTTCTTCACGGAGTCGTATGATTTTTGATGAACCTATAATTAAACTATAGATTAACACTACTATATAATTACATAGTTTAATAAGTACAGTCCTTCCACAGAATATATGTATCATTTTTAACATATGTAGAAAGATACCTTGATGGTACTCTAAACTGCTTTATGTGATCTTTAAAAAAAAAAAAGACATCAGCAGTTAAAACCCTGGCAAAAAAAAATCCCCCAACAACTACATATATCCAACAAAACCTTTCACAATAATCACACTGTCCCTAAGATTTCTTAAATTACCCAGGCAATAAATAAATTAAAATGGGTTCTGTAAGTTTATTAACAGTTGGCAGTTAAGTTGTACGTACATTAAACACACTAGAAGCACCAACAAAGGCTGCCTTTGATGTGTTTGAAGAGAGGTAACCAAAAGGTAGCACCTGAATGCTGCAAGTCTGTACCGATTATCGCGCTCTGGCTGAATCGCCCCGTACGACTCGGTCAGCGGTGGGGCCGGAGTTGTTATCAGTTTCCCCAAACACTACATTTGCTCCCCCACCCACCTCCCTTTGTCACAGCCTGAGGAACTGCTAACACAACCCAAACGTATACAACGCTGCTGTTTTAATTTTATACAACAAAAAATTTGATAAAATTGCAATGGAATATGCTACCAGTGTATTTCCCTTATTATTTAAATAGATGAGGGGCAGCAAAGTTAGACAGTCATTAACTTGTAGCCTAGAGGTAATGGAAAGACTTGAGATAACAATATTTAGCCTCAAATTCTACTAGCAACTTTCATATTGTCATGGTTGCAGGACTAAATATGAACATTACTGACATCTGCAGTGTCTTAAATATTGATTAACAATGCATGTCAATGTAAACGAGTTATGGACTTAATAGATGCCAAGAACTGTGATGCTGCAATCTCTGTCTTGACATATGAATTCATATATTTGTTCTAATGAGTTTCACATTGAAGTCTCATTAAAGTGTTCTTGAGAAATAACTAACAGACCTATTTACGTTAATGAAATGCTCATGCCAAAAGGTTCTTTTATGTACACTTCTAGGTAGCTTCTTGCTTAGAAGATGAGAAAAAAAATAATTAAATAAAAAAGAAGTCATTAAAATATCTACTGCAACTGGCAACAACCTTCTGACGCAGTTTGCCTGCAACCTATAGTGCCATCAAGGCATAACTATATTTCCAAATCGTATCCGAGTTTGTCAAAACGCAGGTGCTTTGCTGTTTAAAAACACTGTTAAATGGTCTTGGTAATACTGCTTACACAGCTTTGAAATATTCTCCTTCCCACTGGTGTGGAAAATTAAGACAGTACAAGGGCAAAGTAAGAGATCAAGTTCTCCTTGAAAAAGCAGACGTGTTTTTGAACGCAACGAATGACAAATAGCTTGGGAGCTGCTCACACCCTGAAACAGTCACTGTTTTAAGGGCTACGTCCAGCAACACCTTTTAATTGACATGCTTACAAGGCACACGCTACAGTGTCTGAGACTTGTCCACCCACACAGAGCTCCAGAAGAACCTTAGCAGAAGAAAGGAGCTCCAACTGTCTGCAACTCGAAGGCACTGCTCACTCTTAGGAATTTAATAGTATAAGTGGAGACTTCCTCCCTCAGAAAAGGGTACCACAGAGAAATGCTGGGGAGAAGAGATGGTTAATTTTATTTCTTTTAAAAAAAAGGCAAAAAAAAAAAAGCCAAAATTGTGTAAATAATTTGTGTATTAGTATACCACAGTTGTTGCATTTATCCATCGGCATTCAAAAACATCTGGGACAGCATCTTAAAGTAAACAA
The DNA here is from genome assembly GCF_000700745.2 of Antrostomus carolinensis. Taxonomy (NCBI): domain Eukaryota; kingdom Metazoa; phylum Chordata; class Aves; order Caprimulgiformes; family Caprimulgidae; genus Antrostomus; species Antrostomus carolinensis. The sequence goes on from NW_010293877.1 coordinate 28,114, forward strand.
TGTTCACAAGGCCATCTGGACAAAACTGCAGGCAAAAATTAAAGCATAAGCATATGGAAAAGCAGATTTTTCTCTTCCCTTTAGCAGTACAGGATGACAAATGTCAAACCTAGATCTGTCCACGCTTCACTGTGCTATGCTTTGCAGCACCACCTGGCTCTCCTTGCACAGCCACCAAATATGGACAGCACTGCCACAGCGGACCATATCTGCAGGGCAAACTCAATAAAAGCATTTCACTTCATGGTTAAATGGCAGCTTCACACAAGTAGCTAGGTTCCATTTGCTGAACCTTACATACCAATTATTTAAGGGGGGAAAACAAAGCCGAATCACCCAGCTTTGCGATAAGGGCTGGATGAATACGCAATTATAAAACACAATAAATGACAACGAGACATCCGATTGCCACAAAGCTGGATAATTAGTATAGGGATAAGGACAAGCAGTAACAAATTAAGAACAGGCCTGCATGTTGTTACAGAAGTCTAGGAACCTACTTTCATTCAGAAGGTTTTAATTACTGCCTGTTGATTTTTTAATAGATTTTACAAACACAATTAGCGTGACATTTTACTAGTTTTTCGTAACTGTGAAAAAGTCCTGACGAAAAGTGTCGCTTTGCCATTACAAACATTATCTGCTGCCTCACTTACTCCATGCGGATATATTTAAGGACATACACAGAGCCAGAGGAGGGACAGCAGTTTTCAATTTAACTCTGCTCAGTGTCCCCAGCTCAGTGATAAATGACAGACAGGCCTGAAGCTGAATGTTTAGTTGACATGTGAAGAGTTGGTCAGTCTTAATAGAAGATGCTGGTAATGCCTGTGATAGCTAATACTTCTACAGATTGGGGCTGGAGGGTCCTTCTGCAACATTAACCCAAGGCTACAAGCATGTTATTAATCAAAAGGGTAATACGTAATTTTTTGAAGTGAATTTGCGCTGAACTGTTCCATAGACTGTTGCAATCCTCTAAGGTTTTAACAGGCATGCATTTTGGATATGAAAAGTGACTTTTATGCCAGTACAGATACAACAAGGACCCCAGCAAAAGGATTCCATCGAATGCCCAAAAGGGCCTTCAGCTCCTGGACAAACAGTGTCGTGAGGAAAGAAGTACTCCGAGCCATCCGGCTGCGTGCAGTAATACCTGTTACAAAGGACCTCATTAATGTTTACGAGAGCAAGGCAGGTGAAAGGCACAAAAGTAATTAAATTCATAGATTGATCTCTGTCTAGTTCACTATCACATCTCTTAGAGAGTTGACATGGTGCCCCTCAACCTCTCTGCCCTTCTCGGGCACTGGATGTGGACACCAGCTCCAGGCAGGACTGTCCCTCCAGAGTGGGGACAGCGTATCTGAATGTGACTGTTTGGGGCTCACACATTCAGACTGCGCCTCTCTGTCAGGCTCCTTCTGCAGTTTTGTTGCAGAGGTGGCCTTCCTAATCCAGCCACGCAGGGAAAATGCTGACCCAACTTGTGCCTTGATCACCACAGTCTACTTTTCCCTCAACAAAGCACACCTGTCTGCAGAGACGCCCCACCAGAGCACTGTGCCAAGAGCCATTGCCCAGCTCTCCACCCAACTCATCACACCCAGCTGCCTGGCTCTTCCCTGGCACCAGGTCAGTGCCTGCCTCTGGTCCCACCACGCCGTGCACCTCCAGCGCTCGCTCCTTCGGCTCTCCGACAGCTGCAGTTGTGCTCAGGCACAGCCTTCGCGTCCAGCAAAGCTTCCTGATGCCACCCTGCTCTCCCCACGCTACCAATCCCCCCTTCCCACCAGACCCAGAGCAAAGAGGGCAGCAGCCAGAGTTTGATCCTCCGCTGCAGCTCTCACTCCCGTCTTGCCACTCTTCCCTTCACCTTTTTTTTTTTACCTACTTCTGCTCACTTGTAGTCCTGTCCCACAAGCTCTCGGGAGGCAGGGAACATCATTTTGTCCCAGAGCTGCACAGCACCAGCCTCGTGGGTATGTGACTGAGATTCCCAAGCCAAATGTTAACGCAGACAGTAATTCAGTCTACGAATCGGAGCAAGTCACCAGATCAGCTGTACAAACACACACGGTGCTGACACATCTTCTTGCAAAAGACATTCAGAAAACTTACTGCAGGTTCCCCACCAATTTGTTTTACCAGTATTTCAAACATTGGCAGCTCACACGGACTTCTGTTGAAACTGAGCTGTGCCTGGGGGTGCAGATGGTATGCAAGCAAAAAGATAAATGACATCCAATTTTTCTTTCAGCCAGGAGAGTAAGCATTTTTGCTCATCTTTTCAATGCAACTTTTTTTTCTTTTAATTAAAAATGAGGGTCCTGGGAATATGCACTTTTATTCCAAGGTCAAGCCTTTTCTATTAAATACAACTCTGATACTTCAGTTGAAGGTCTTCACAGTAAAAGCAAGGTTAATAGATTGCCTTTCTTCCAGCAGATTCTCATCACGCTGTATTATGAAATGCTACTAAATTGTCTGATGCTCCTTTTTCATTTAAAAAAAATATTTTTTTTTTCACCACTGTACAACAATGAGAATATAACCCTTAAAAGAACAGCATGGTTCTCTTCTGAAATGGTCACTAGCTTTACATTTCAAAAGCCCAATTCCTCTGGCAGTGTTGCAATCTCACTGAATTAAAGATTACAACTACAAATTTATTTCCCTGATTCTGACAGAATGTTATAAACTAAAAAATACGTCTGCACAGTGTGAAAGAACAAGCTATTCAAGCACCAATTTTGATCCTCTATGCTCAAGATGACTTGTGCTACACCTCACAGGTAAGTAAGTATGTGGACAGGAAAGGGAAGAATCTGCAGATAAAAATTACAGAATATCTAAAAAACATTTTGCCAATGATTCAGTTTTCATTTCTTTGCAAAATGTCTAATTAACAGCAGCCCCCAATAAATAAGTAAACTTGAAAGAAAATTTCTGACCAACAACAGAACTGTCTTTTCGTTGAAGTGTATCTCAGGTTTGGAGAATCAACATATTCTGCTTTATTTTGCTACTTATCTTTCTTTTTAAGTAGCTAGAATGGACTCATATGACTTCAAGCTCCAAATTACACATAGTAAAAATCAGTTATGAAAGAATACCATTATTTTTTTCAGTGCAATCCTTTGTCAACAGACAAACACAAATCTGAAAAGTTATTCATCATATTATTTGTTTTTCCATAAAAGTTAACCTCTATTACTTGCACTGTAAAATTATATATTTTTTAATCTTTGTTTCACATCATATCTATTAAAATAGATATCAAGTTTCTAACTTTCACCTATTGGCAAATCTGGGCAGCTGAACTTACTAGCAAAATCTCATTCCTCCGCTTGATCTTCCCAACAATAAATTTAACTACAAAATTTGAGAATAAATATTCTTCCTTCCCATTCTATTGCCACAGAAACCAATTTAATTAACTGCTCCCTAAAAAACTGAGTACGCAATCCTATGTCACCAATGTTTAATTTGGCTTTTGTAAAAGAAAATACGCATAATGTTCACTTTTAAGACTGCCAAACAATTTATTTTCTCCAGCAAACAAGCAGACACGCAGATCCCAATGTCTCAGCATGGTTTCTGTGTAGTACATGTGCATTATGTCCATGTGAAGCTCACAAGTGTGCCACGCGGACAATGCTGCACCTGTCTTTCTGTGAAAATCATCATGGCCCGCTAACCTTCTCCACAAAACAAATTTCTGGGTGGTACACCCTAGAAAGCAACCTTGCTTTATTCTTCCATCTTGTGCCCAACATGACCTCTTAACCAAACAGACTCCTCCAAAAAAAAAGGGCAAACCCCCCCCCCCGAACAGGCAGGCATTGCTGGGTACAACAAACCATAGGATCAGATGCGAAAATCACACAGCTGCAAGCATTCTTTTGGGAACCCAGCACTGGGATTTATCTCAATTGCTTAATGTAATTACAAAAGTCAGTCATGTAGTAGTAATGTAATTTGCACATTTTTACAGCTGAAGTGAAGTTGAATCTTTATGAGAGGCCGAGTGAAAAGCAGGGATCCTGCTGCCACACTATTCCACCACATTAGTACCAAATGACAAGCATTTTGCTTTTGTTTATTTTCCAAGATGCATTAATTAGGAAATCTATATAAACCTCCCTCACATGTTTAAGCTGATTATTTTATCTTTAAATGACTCCTGCACTTTTGAGAACAACAACAAAAAACCTAGCAGCCCTCATCTGTTACTCATATCCACGTTCATACTGCATTTATGCAGAATTTCTACACAATGCTATTTGAACTTCAGTGACGCACCATGCCAACCAGTTGTTACAACAGAAAGAAATCCAGACATAAGATAAATTGTCTTTACAGTGCCACATTCTGATATTAAAATTAAGTGTCTTTACTTTGGCTGCTTTTTTAGGAAGAAAGAGAAAAGCAATGGGGAAAAAAGCAGAAGATTGATTTTTAAGTGGAAAATATGAATTATTAATTGTCAGTTTTACACTACTCGTTTCTCACAAGTTATTTTTCATTTATTTAGAGAATATACAGAATAAATTTAAGAAAATTCAAGCCAATTAATAATTTAAAGGATGACAGTTATACTGAAAATATCACTGTAACATGAAATGAAATAAAATGCTACACTTAAAAAACACAAACTATTTGTCGTCAGTAGCAGAGCTAATTTGCATGGTTATACTTTGCATCCTTTGTGTTCTGCATGAATTACATTTCGCTTTCAGATTTTATTTTTAAAAAATCTTTATAGGCAGTCTAATTTAAAGAAAAGAAAACATCTTACTTAAGTTACATTTCTTCAGGGGAAGCACCAAGTGTGTCAGCCCAAGTATTTGACATAAAACAGGAAAAGCATTGCTGTTACATTTACCAAAGAGAAACAAGAACATCAGCTCTGCCTGGGAATTCCCTCTCGAGCCTACCACTTATTTACCAATCCATGGCTGTTTCCCAGCCTCTTCCAGCGAGGAGCCTGGCCCAAAGCAACAAAGCACACCAGGCAAACAGCTTTTCCTCTTCTCCTTGCCACTTAAGAAAACCAAACAAATCACCTTTGGGCCAACATTCCCAGAGCTCTCAAGAAGGAGATCCAAACTGCTCAGCACAGCCATACTCTCTGCCTCATAGAGAGGGTCTCTGAGTTTAAAACATTACTGGAAGTTGTGATAGTTTAAAATTAACCCTATCCTAGCAAAACCAGGACAGAAGTACACACATGCGCTTGCTTTTTGTGTGAAAATAAGCTTGCAGATAAGCCTTAGCCCCTTCCCAGCATGGAGCAGGAGACACAACTGCCCTGCAGGAGCAACCTCCGCGCTGAGACCTCTGGTTGTGGCAGGGGCCAGCCTGCAAGCCTTGCCCTGACTTCCTTAGCTTAGAAGGAAGCTGGCGTGCCTATTCGCTCACCCAGAACTAGGCACGTGCATGAATCTGAAGGATGAAGCGTAACTGTGCAGAGTGGTAACGCTGGGAAAGCAGGCTCCTCGGTCTGTCACCGGTTTAAAACTGCCCTGCACCTCCCACCGCCTTGCAGGAGGACCCTCGCGCTGCTGACAAGGCCGTTGGTACCCAGCTCTACCTCCTGCATCACGGCCGTGAACCTCCTTCTCCAAAGCACCACAGCAAGCGGGGTCGACTCAACGCACCCCCACCACAAAATGTGTGACCCCAGGCTGAGGCTGGATGATAGCTAGTCTTTAATTTCAATGCCTGGTTTCAGAAACTGGAGGGAAAATAAATGGGTTTAAATAAAACAGGAAAAAAAAATGTTTATGCCCTAAACAAAAACAACACAATTTTGTTTCCAGTTACAAAGAAGAGTTTCCAGTTGTATCAGGTAAATACTTAAACGAAATACATGCATTTTCAAAACAGAGCATCAAAATGAAACACAAATACATATACAGTGGAAATACATTCTGCCCTGCTCTCCTAGAAACACCTGATTTTCAAGAAATCCTGGGCCTAATGCAAGCTTACTTTTCCCAAGTTAGTTTGGAATTTCAGTTGCTTAATTTAAGACATTCCACAGAAAACTTAAAAGTGCCATATTGTGAAAACTTCAGATATTTTGAAGTTTCACAAATTAAGAATCTAAACCATAAAGCACACAGTCACATCATACAGCCTCATCCAGCAGTACAAAAATGGAATGAAATATTTTCCATTAAAGTAACTGAAACAAATAGTACAAGAAAGCTGCAATACCCATTTATTCCACGTAAACTTGAATCACAGAATCACAGAATGTCAGGGATTGGAAGGGACCTCAAAATATCATCTAGTCCAATCCCCCTGCCGGAGCAGGAACCTAAATGAAATCACACAGAAAGGCGTCCAGGCGGGTCTTGAATGTCTCCAGAGAAGGAGACTCCACACCCTCCCTGGGCAGCCTGTCCCAGTGCTCTGACACCCTCACAGCAAAGAAGTTTTTTCTCAAGTTTAAGGGGAACCTCCTGTGTTCCAGCTCACACCCATTGCTCCTTGTCCTATCGTTGGGCATCACTGAGAAGAGCCTGGCTCCATCCTCCTGACATTCGCCCTTAACATATTTATAAACATTAATGAGGTCACCCCTCAGTCTCCTCTTCTCCAAGCTAAAGAGCCCCAGCTCCCTCAGCCTTTCCTCATAAGGGAGATGCTCCACTCATCTCACAGCTGAAGCTGTGAACAAAAGTGAAATCACATACTGTATTTCATTGCTCCAAGCGAAAAGATGACAAGGTAGCAATTTATCAATTTATTACAACTGAATAATTTAATACACAACTTGTGACTAGATAAAAATATAAAACAACTATTTCTGAGTGGCCCTTCATTTTTTGCCCCCAAAAATACATAACACCATAAACCAGTAGGATTTATGCATATGCAGCTAGAAGAATACCTAGACTAATTCAGGAAGGCAATTCTTTTCCATTCATACTTCCAACCAGTTGATTATCCCTGCTAAAAACTGCAACTAATTGTTTTAAAAGTTTACTTAAGCTGGTTTTTGTGAATAAAATCTGGAATCCAAGGTACTCTAAATCACAAGCCAGAAATGCTGCCGTGTTACAGCAGGTATGAATAACTTCAATATTATCAAGAGTAGACAGTTGAGGGCCACACATACAAAGTTCTATCTACTATTACATATATTGAGAAGCTCCTAACACAATAAAATAATTTAATGCTATTTTCTATTAATAGAAATAAGCATTCTATCAATGAAAACCCAGCAACATAAAAGAACAGAAAGCATTGCATACAACAACAGAGTACTAGAAAATCCATTTAAACAAATGTAATTAACTGAAGAAAACAAATCAGAAAAATTTTGAAATGTGACACATCCACACTAGGAAAATTCAATTCATTTACGCCTCTATATATTTTTTGTGTTTATCTACAATAAACTTTATTCATTAAAGACAAAATATGGAAAATCTGTTCTATAGTGCTCAAAATATTTTTAAAGTGTAATCATACAGTATAAAAAAATGAAATTATCTTTTGATTACTTGGCCAAGTAATTGTGCAATTACAAAATACATTATACACGCATCATACATAATTTTTCAATTGCATATTTAACATGACTCAAAATCTGAAACACTCATTTTTAGAGACAGTACAGTACAGATGTCTCCAGATAAAACTCTTTGTGTAAACTTACTTGGTTCAGCCCTGGAACCATGTTTTTGAAGAAAGTCAACTATCTGAGCCAAAACCTTTTTGTTGCAATGTGTTGACAGCTCTTCATCACATTCATAACACCTAAACGAGAGAAGAAACGAACTGGAATTCAGGATATCTGGATGCATCTCCCAGCGCTAACAAACCTCTCAAACAACCTTACACAAATTACTCCAGCTCTAGGCTTCAATTTTTCATACTAAAAAGAGGAAATAAAATTGAATTCTCTCATCCCATATATGCTCTTCTATAGAGCAGCCCGAATTCACTGCAATACTTACAGATTTAAATAATCTCAGTTTACAGTCCTTCAGATAATCATATACAAACAAGCAGGAAGGACAAACTCCTGTAACCAGCCAACTCTACAGAACACAATGGACTCAAACTTCTCAGTATTGATTTGTGACCTCTCTGAGAGCCCTCGGGACAAACTGATTTTCTCTCCAGAAAGCCTGCCTTTTCTCTATGTAAAGTATTAATTTTATCTGTCAGAATCATTCTTTATCAGGAAAAGACACTGCTTTAATATACACAAGCATACATGAACACCTGCGTACTCATTCCTACCATATGATCCACGTGCTGAGGCTGATAACAATGCAATGAGGTTCGGTGCGAGCTGTCTGGAAGTGCTTCAGAGAATGTTGGCCTTCCGAGTTCTTGCTACAGCCCTAAAACAGAAACATCAAAACAGTAAGGGGGAAAAAGGGAAGTAGGAAAAGAATATACTATTAGTAAAAGATTAAATCATTAGTAAATAAACTGCAAAAACTTTTTTTTCAAAATTAGACAGAAAGTCATAGTGCCCTAAATACTCATTTCACATTCTCAGGGATTGAGAGGGTTTAACATTCTTTAGAATCCAGTATTATAAAGATATCAATTTACTTTTTTTTTTTTTCTAAATTAACACATTTTCTTTTTACTAATAAATCACAGAATCACAGAATGGCAGGGGTTGGAAGGGACCTCTGGAGATCATCCAGTCCAACCCCCCTGCCAAAGGAGGTTCACCCAGAGCAGGTTGCACAGGACCACGTCCAGGTGGGTTTTGAACATCTCCAGAGATGAAGACTCCACAAGCTCTCTGGGCAGCCTGTTCCAGGGCTCTGTCACCCTCACAGTAAAGAAGTGTTTCCTCATCTTCAGATGGAACCCCCTGTGTTCCATCTTGTGCCTGTTGCCCCTTGTCCTATACTGGCCACCACTGAAAAGAGTCTGGTCCCATCCTCTTGACACCTGCCTTTTAGGTATTTGTAAACATTAATAAGGTCCCCTTATTAATGGGGGAACTATTAATAATGATTAATAATAATTTCCCTTATTAACAAAGGAAAATAAATGTCAACACAAACCCTAAATACCATCTTTTCTACTTGGAAAAATCAGTTAAAATATTTTTAACTGATTTAATTTAACAGTAATTATAGAAAATTACTAAGTTTGGTTTAACTTAATAGAAATAATTCTTAGCTTTTGAATAAGTATCAATAGACAGCAAATTATGCCATTCAAAAAAGTAAGAATTCTCAAAAAAAGGTGAATTAAATGACTGTGTAACATATTTGGTCCACAGAATATGAAGGAAAGGACTTAGAGCGAAAGCATTTGCAATTTTTCAAGTATCTACAGAGTGGGACTTAGAAGATTCAAGACTGGTCTCTGAATGAGACATGAGCTTTGGAGGCTATTAACAGCACAAACATGCAAAGAGCACACAGATTTAACTCTTTTTAAAAGCCCTCCTTAACTACAAAACTCCAGAGACAAGCTGAGTCCTCCTCGGATCTAGTTAACTACCTCTGAAGCCTGTTAATAGCATGTTTCTTTGCAAAACTAAATCTGGTCAGATAACACTGGTAGGAGCTGGCTTCTGTCCTTACTATGGCAATACCTACTGAAAGTCTAAGAAAACTGTGAAATGCTTTGTTCAGGTAGCTGTTAGCTGAACCAAGCATGACATTGCCTGTAAAATTATTTTTTCTGTATCAGACTTTACTTCACTCACAGGACAGAAACCTGCACAAGGCCTTGGGGTCAGGACCTGCCATTTTAAACCCTGAAGCCACAATTTGACATTTTAACTGATCCAATCTAATGGTTAGCTGCCACAAAGAGCAGCATTCTCACTCCAGCACAGTCCTTTCTCCCTGGTTTCTATCAAATCAAGCAATTGGGTGTCTATAGTATAAGTTCATTCAGCAATATACATATCCATTTTTTCATTCATTTGTATCTGGGGGATCTTCTGCCAGATGAGCCAGCTGAACGGATGCATTTTGCAGCCACACAGTTCCTGAAGCCAATTCTCCCTAAATGGCAAAAGCATCCAGATGAAGAACAGAGAAAAGGCAGGACTCTCTGTGATGCCGAGCTGCACCACAACACATAAAGCTAACCCAAAAACTAACTAAGTTTGGGCTAACGTTGCCAAAAAACAGACAAGGGCGTAAGGCCACATCCCACTCCACTGAAGAAGCTGAAGCATGGACTCTCACAACTTAAGCACTTATTCTGTTTCACTGAGGGTAATGAGATGCCAGACAGATAAGGGTCTGTATCCATCACACCCTTTAGAAAATCAGGGCCTATCCACCTCCATAGATTTCCACTGTATGCTCACCTGAGAGCCACATTTGAGACACAGCCATATGTCTGAGGGTGCTACAGGCTCGCCATCACTCATCCGCCTCTCCTTCAGACACTCTGCACATACTGACCAGACGCTCTGAGCGACCGCTCTCTTCACATGGTGCACATCCACCGCTTGGCTCACGTGCTGGCAGGTTAAGCCTGGAGAAAATTACACATACTCACTTCCAGCCATTAAAAATAATAGTTATGAGAGGGAGCACATGTATCTTAACAGAGCAGAATCTTCAACAAGTTCAGCATTAGGGAAAAATAGTCAAGAACTAAACCAGGAAAAATCAGCCAGCTGCTCCCCTCACACTGAATTTTATGAAGGATCTATTTCAGTGTTTTTATAATGAATATCCTTCTAAGTCAATAAATGCCACCTCTTAAAAACAGATAAGCTAGTCTGTACAAAAGTACAAGGATTACTTTTGAACAAACTTCATTTCCCTGGTTTTTTGTTGTTTGTCTGGGTTTTTCTGTCAACAGTAAAATACTACATAAATCTATTTTTGCACACAACAGCACAGGTAGTTACCTCCTTCCCTATTCATAAAGAAAGATTTCCAAATACCCACACATCTGTACTACAACTGCATGTTCTGAACATGAATATCAACCACCATTCTTCTCTGTCGTACTTTTTGCACAAATTCCACTATAACATCACAGAATAACCTAGGTATGAAGGGATCTCTGAAGGCCATCGTGTCCAAAACCTCATGCAAAGCAGGTTCAAACACCAATTTAGATCTGGTTGCTGACAACTTTGTTCAGATGAATGTTGAATACCTTCAAGGACAGAGGTTTCATCACCTCAGCAGAAAATCAGTTTTTTTGTCTCACCATCCTCATGGTGAAAACAAAATACATTTCCTCATACCTAGCCAATTTTTCCTTGCCCTAACTTTTGTCAGTTGTCTTCAGTCCTTCCATTGCGGACCTCCTAGAAGAGCCTGGCTCTGCCTTCTCTATAAACACCTACCAGGCAGTGAAAGGAACTACATGTTCACTCTTTTGGCTAAACAGACCCATTCCCTTCAGCTCCCCTTCACGCACCATGTTCTCCACTTCCTTAACCACATGGAGGGGGTTACCCACTGCTGTGCTCACTCTGGCAAATCCAGGTCTTTCTTGTAACAGAGAGCCCACAACTGTGTCCAGTTGTGGGCTCCACATGAACTCTCACAAATGCTGAAGAGATGGGAAGAACCACATACCTCAGCCTGCGCTCTGGTTAACACAGTCCAGCATACAGTAGGCACAAGCTTTTATCCAGCATGTGCATGAGGACACCCAGAACCTTTTCTGCAAAGCTGCTTTCAAGTCACTGATTCCCACCCTGTAATTGCATGTGGTTATTTTGGCCCAGGCACCAGACTCTCCACTTGCCTTTGTTGAACTCTGTGAAGTTTATGCCAGCCCGTTTCTCCAGCCAGTCTAGGTGACTCTGAATGACAGACCTACCCTTTAGAGTATCAACTGCTCTCCTCAATTTGTTGTCATGAAAATGACAAGAGTGTAGCCTCACAATGACATCACCTTGCTCTCTCAGCACCTTCAGATGCATCCCATCTGATCCCATGGACTTGTGCAGGTCCAGTTTGCTTAACAGCTCTCAGTCTTCTACTCTGGACAATGCTTGAATCCCAGAGTCTGCCTTTAGGCTCAGGGACCAGGGAGGACCGAGTGCAGAGCTTCTATGTAAAGACAGAAGCAAAGCAAGGATTGAGTTCCTCAGCCTTTTCCCACAGCCCATGTCCCTAGGTCCCCTGCCCCCTCAAGCAGCAGGTCTGCACTTGCCTTAGCCTTCATTTTACTGTCACAGTATCCATACAAGCCCATCTTAGTTTTCCCATCCCTCATGAGACTCAACTCTAACTGAGGCTGGCTTACCTAATCCCATCCCTGCACACTTGGGGCTCCTGCAAGGGCAGCCCAAACCTGTCTCCACCCTCTCAGCCCTTCCTTTTTGCCGCTGAGCTCAGCTGGAAGCTCCCCATTCAACCAAGCAGCCTCCTGCCATGCCTGCTTGACCTTCCACACAGGAAAGGACCGTTCTCCTGCTCTGAAGAAGTTGTCATAGAAGATCAACCAACTCTCCAGCCCTTCAGGGCAGACACACAGTGAAACAACTGATCATGTCATAAACACTTGACTGGGGATATTTCTGCTATACATTCAATCAGGAAAAGTATTTCAAGGTGCAACTGATTTGTGGTTTTCATCAGACAAAGTGGAAGTTATTAGCCCTCAACCTCAGGGCCAAACATCACCTAATGTCTTTACCTGAAATATCATCTGAAGAGTCCTCATCCTGCGGCCTGTTAGGCCTTTTGCTTCTCTTTGGTTTCTCGGGGTTGGCTCTTGATGGATCTTTCACCCGCATCTGTTACTTACTAGGAAAGAAAAAAAAGGATTGCTCTATTGTCGCAACGCTTCATCAAATCACACATTCAAACCTCACAAACACAGTTTTAGGCTTTGACTAGTGTCAGCTATTGTGTAACAAGGAGTTTGAACGTGTCAGGAATGAACTCTTAGCAATGCTGCAAGATCAGTTAGTTACACTACATGACATTATGGACTGTATCTGTAGTTGCAGGGGTCACACGCTTCCAGGCAGTGGTGTTAAATATTTGAGATACCAAAATTTTCTCTATTTTGATACTATAAACTACTACAAAGCTGGAGCCATACCTTACCAGAATAACTTCATAAAAAAACCCGAAAAAACTTCTCTTCCTTTAACATATCTCCCTTAGGAAATGTTTCAGTCACCATTTACTCTTGCACATTCCCTAAAAGCTTCTGAGGAATTTCAAACACTTAAATAAAATACAGAAGTCTTCCAAATCTCAAGAAAGTATCCTCTCCTGTAAGTGAGGATAGACTGGAGTGCAAGCTGACTCTTCTATTAAACATCAGACAATCCATACAGATGAAGTCTCTTACAGGGAATTAGGGTCATTAACCAAGAGTCCTGTGAGGAACAGAATTAAAGGATAAATATTTGCCATTAAACTTAAAAAAATAAAAAAATCCTCAGAGATCTCAGCACACAGTTCATTCAATCTAAATCCAAATGTGAATTCACTGAAGGAGTGCAGCTGTGCATCACACAAACAGCTTCTGAGGCTTAGTTTACAGGTTGTCTTTTAACAACATGCTTCACAAGAACAAATTTATGTTTTCATATACAAAGCATATGGATGTAAGATAGTAAAATATTCATACACTGCAAACTTGTGAGCCATTCTGTTTAGGAAAAAAAGGACGTCTTGTTGTGTACCACAAACAGGTTAATAATGTCACCTGAGCCATCAGTACCAAACATTTTCAACTGTGCTATCTCATTTATGTACAGGAAACTTCTAAAATGTCCTGCATTTGGAAAAAGCAAAAGATATACCTACATGATCTGTAGCAAGGATAAACTTTTTGCCAAAGTTTAAAAAGTTTGTCTACCTAAGTTTTTAAATCTTCTCTGTATATGCATTTAGATGCTTGTAGAATCACAGAATGGTTTGGGTTGGAAGGGGCTTTAAAGATCACCCAGTTCCAACCCCCCCTGCCATGAGCAGGGACACTGTACTACTGAAGCTCTGAGAGACACAGGAATTGACCTGTATATTGAACTCATTATTCCCTCTTCTTTCTTATCCATGGAGCCAATCAGCAGAACAGTCATCAATACTGATACTAGAGCACCACCAGCAGTGGCATCTGAACAGCCTTCACTGAAGTGAAGAAGGCAATCCATACCTCAGAGCTCCTGCTCCAGCTTCCTACGGATCTGGACAGACGTCTCTGCATTTACCACACATACTGTTAGTGATGGAGGTTTTCTGCATGAACATATCAATTAGAGAGTGACTTTGGACAGGTCAAGTTTCTGAAGAGTATGAAAGAAACCTTTACTCTCTGCTTCCCTGCATCAACAGCTTCATGCCACCTCAACGTTTCAAAATGCACTTCATTTCTTGCAGAATGTGACATCTACATAGCAATCAGTTCATACTATATCAAACAACATGATATTCTTAAATTGTAGATTTCAAAATTTCCTGTACTTAAGGGTATAAAGCTTCAAACATTTAGACATGCAAGTGAACAATGCCACTGAATTCAGCTTTGCTGATTTTGAAGGTTCGCAATTCATGTTCATACAGTAAGAAAGACCTGAATATTCCAGCTCTTGACTATTTATATTCAACAGATGTTGGCACGCCTAATGTACATCAACAGCCATGCATCACAGCGTCCCTAGAGCATGAAAAGGTGCTTCAGACCCAAACAACTTCAACTGCCTTGGCACCTTATCATATATATCCAAGCTTCACGTGAAACTACCCATCACCACTTGTCGCACTGCCACTTAACTGAGCCCAAGATTCACCAAGACATTCATCAAACAGTAAGGCTGATACAGCTGCTGTTAGAAAACACATGATTTTACACTAAATTATGTAAAAAGTCAATAGCAAAGACAGCAAAAATGTCCTCCCTAAAGGAATGTGGTTGTGTTTAGGTTATTCAACATTGACATAAACAATCTATGAGTTCATTTCAGCATAACAATTTTTATCTCTTTGGACAGATTATGTAAGACTGTCCAAACCACAGATTTCACCCGAATGAAAGTCATGTTCATATCAGCACATTTTGAGAACTCACGTAACTTCATGAAAGAACAATTATGGGTCCAACCAGCTGACATACAAGCAAGTCTTTACCACCTGTGACATCCTCTGGCCTATAGGCCAGGTGACACGATCTGGAGCAGGGCACGCACAGCCCACCACTGAACCCACTCCCTAGAGTCCTTCAGGACACGTGGAAAAGAGAGCATCACCTGGTACCCACAACAACTGAAAATGTGGATTTCTAGCCCAACATAATCAACCTGGCATTAGGAATAAAGGTTGGCACAAGAAGATGGCTTTCACACAGCAGGTCTGGGAACCCACGGAGCAACCCAGAGAATTTTCAGTCTTCTTTCAGTAAGCACAGGCAGAACAAAAGATAACACGGACCATTAGATTAATCAGTTTCCACTGACACACATATAGACAGGCACCCATCAGACAATGTTTACTGACCTGTGAGCTCTAGGAAAAGCCACAGCATATCAGGGACCTAGCCAGCCTGGGACTGTGTCTGATTCTGAAAAGCACCTAAGTGGGATGAAAGGGTACGAACAACGAGCTGCTCGGCACACGTGTAAGTGGCACAATATATAGGCAGCACTATTTGCCCTTTTCCAGTATATCTGGGGACAGAATACGTAACAAGTAAAAGATCTCCTTTAACAATTAAAAACGTGATCAATGTTTCAAAATCAAAATGTTTACATCAGGAATTTGATTATTATATGTAATTGAGATAAACAAGGAAGAAATCTAAGATGCTTCAGAAATTACTTCTCAGAAATATTTCAGTTTATGGGAAAGAAAAGACTGAGATTGTATTGGAAAGAAAACCCTGAACAAACACAGACCCAAGAAAGCATAAAATGCAGCTAAGAAAAAAGCAAGAGAGAAATTCTCTAGGTTTCTGTTGACCACAGGCACAAGCCACTCAGGACAAGCAGGCAGAGGAAAAATGAACAATTTACACAAAATGAACTTGATACACTGAAGATTAAAAACCATGGCAATGTTCCCATGATTTGCTTCTTTCCAACCCATTATCCTATTTTTTAATATGTTCAATGAGTAATCTGTGGCTACAGCCATCAACTCTGGAGTGTCCTAAAGGAGACAGATTCTCCTTCTTTCCCTGTGCAGAAAGAAGTCTCCATGAATCTTTGCTTGGACATTTCTTTTTGTGATGGAAAAACAAACATGGTAAGTTTTTCATTTTGTATACACCAAATCAAGTCACAGTGGAAATGACACTTGACTAGTGAATCTGACAAATAAAAACCCTCTGATTTTTGTGGTAGAAAAAGCTGAGTTCAGAGGGTATGTTAGCTCCACCATGATCTCTATTTGTCACACAGTAAAAACCTTAAATAGAAATGATCCAGTTTCATGGGGAAAAAATAAAAATAGAAAAAGCTAAATCTCTTCCTTTTAAACAATAATTTCATAAAAACATTAAGAACTAGTCCTTGCCAAACATGTTCAGATTCATTCAGCTCAGCATAGAAGAGTGTGAAGTGTAATTATCATCACTTGCTATTCTCGGTTTACTTTTTACTTCTTAAAAGACTCCTAATGGCAGTCTGCCTGCAAAAAGCTGATTAAGATCAAAAGCTCCTCACTACAACTGCTCGTTTCCACCATTCTAGAAAGAACAAACCACTTCAAAAGCAGCAGAATGATCTGCCTACCTAATTTTAAAAGCTTAAAATTTGACAAAGCGCCAGAAATCAATGTGCTAAATTTGTTAAATTAAATCTAAGTTATGCCCAGATTATTTTAAATGTAAGGCATGCCTGAAATAGTCTATATTTAACAACATTAATATTTCTATATTTAGAAATGCACCCTCTTCATAAAGTATATATTTAGAAACTAAAAAGAGCTGGATGTAGGTTCTAAAATAAATAATTCTTATTTTTTAACGTTTTATATTTTACTGGAACTCATTAGAGTTAAGACCAGTAAAAGATACAAAGCTAATGTGAACTAGAACTCACTTTTCCTTTGCCGTGCTGACTACCACCATATCACTGCTTCCATCTGCCAAGATCCACTTTTTCCTTCCTCTTATAATCAGGGTGCCAGCTCTTTCAGGCAACTGCCACATTTTTGTTCTTATCTGTGTAATACCTATCGCAACGTTTTTCCTGATTCTTGATTAATTAGGAGGATTACACTTGCATTACTAGAATGCAAACAACAAGATAAAAAAGGTGCAATAACCACCAGCTCACCTAAGTTAGTTACCCCATGAAATATAGCCAAGTGGGTCCACAGATAGTCTCCAGGTACTATTTTGGATACGAGTAAGACTTTCCCAGTAGGACTGCCCATTAAATGTTAATTATTTCATTAGTGAGCACTTGAATTCAAAGAAGCTGGGGCAAACACATTTACCTCAACCCCTCAATTCATCTGAGGTATCCTAAATTCCAGCTGTCTCGCCACCTGTAGTCAAACTTTCAAGTTAAAATGATACCATCTGATGTTGCTAATGCAAAAAACAACCCTGCATCAGACTGAAAAGGCATAAAATGCACTGAGTACAGTGAAAAATCAGCACTTTCATGGAACTTAACAGGACCATCCAGATGTCAACAGCAGCCTACCACCAAAGCAAGGGGCTGAGGAACAGCACAGATGTGCAGATCAAGTCCAAAAAGCCAAGATGCTCCATAGCACATCTGTGAAGGCTCTTTATGAGCCTCCACGTAACTGTCAGAGCACAGCAAGAAGAGCCTTGTACGGGTCAGTAATGCCAGATCCTCTGCAGAACTGCTACATGTTTTGATGTAAGCTGCAAGCTGATATATTTTGGACGTCTGTTCCGAGCGTTACCTGTGGCATTTTGGCTTGCTCGCCGCTAGATCAAATGTCACCCAATCACAGCAAGCACCGCATCCATCACAGTTAGCAACCAGGCAGTGTCACCCATCAGCGGGACAGGAGGCTCAGCGCTCTGACAGCCACCGAAACCTTTGCGGCAAACAAGCCCCCGCTGCCTGCTAGAGCAGTAAAAGGACCAGAACTGCTGACTGGTAGTGGCAGCAACACTTTTTCCCCTGGAAAATGTCATCTGAAATTCTGAAAGCATCATCTCCAAGATTTCCTGGCCCAAAGGCACATCACACATCCTACACCATCACTGGAGCTCAAACGCCAATCTTGACATTACATTACAGTCCTGAAAGGGTGAGACACGTATGTACTTTTTGCGCAAGGAGTGAGACGGAGCCTTTGGACCACTAGATACAACTTTCCAAGTGACAGTAAAAATCCCATAGCATTTCTCACTTTTATTAATCCTTTTTATCCAGCCACTCATATATGGTCTGTCAACATTCACGCTTGCATCCCGCACTATCCTCCTCAGATTTCCCACTGAAACCCACTTGCCATAGAAAAATTACTTCTAAGGATGAACATAAACCAGATGTGTCCAGAAACAAGAATGAAAAAGCCCTGTAACTGGGTTTATGACTAAGTAAATTAAAGGACTGAGTGGGCAAAATGAGTAGTATTTTGATGACATATTTTTGCTAGTACCTTATAGCAAAAGTCTTATGGAACATTTCAGGGATATCTGTCAATATCCAACCTCATAAAGCAAATCACAACTTTTGCTTATGTCTCTATTCCACTTTAAATGTATTTTTAAAAAATATGAACACATTAAGAGGGAAAAACACCTGGGTAGATGCGTTCATGGTCTAACAGGGATTTTCCTACAAATCTATGCTTTAAAAAGCAAAACTCATAAGTACCATAAAAAAGCCATGGCTTATAACTAATGATGTTGGCCCTCAAGTGAAAACTTTGTATGTGAAAAGGCAGTCAGATGACAGAGCTGACAGACTATAGAATCACAGAATGGTTTGGGGTGGAAGGGACCCTAAAGATCATCTGGTTCCAACCCCCCTGCCATCAGCAGGGACACCTTCCACTAGACCAGGTTGCTCAAAGCCTCATCCAACCTGGCCTTAAACACTTCCAGGGAGACGGCAGCCACAAATTCTCTGGGCAACCTGTTCCAGTGTCTGACCACCCTCACAGGAAAGAATAATACCTAATCTAAACCTACTCTCTTCTAGTTTAAAGCCATTACCCTTGTCCTTTCACTACCTGCCCTTGTAAAAAGTCCCTCCCCAAACTTCCTGTAGGCCCCTTCAGGTATGAGAAGGCAGCTATAAGGTCTCCCTGGGGCCTTCTCTTCTCCAGGCTGAACAGCCCCAACTCTCTCAGCCTGTCCTCATAGGAGAGGTCCTATGCACTCATGTGATATGAACACTGATGTAACAGTGCCATCACCACAGAAAATCTGAGGCAGTAACAACTGAAACAGCTGGAGAATAACCAGTGAACTCACGGTATCTTAGCAGGATAACCATGTGGACAAAAGCTGGGACACAAGTGGTCCAAGATGTCATAAGAGAACATGAAGAGCAATATGAGGAAAGGATTAACTTCAGAGAAATGCTAATTCTGTGAAGTCTGGGAAAAAAAAAAAAAAAGGAACTGTGGTTGCAGCACAGTGTGTGAGACAGCAGGCTGCTGAAGCCCACAAGAGATATTAAGTTAAGCTGAGACTCATGCTGTACCCATGCCTAAAGGACTGAGTTGGAGCAGATGAAGGAAGACAACGGCTGCACATAACTTCCCGTGTACCCTGGAAGGGTGTTATGGGAGTTCACTAATTAATGGGGGTAAAACAGATAAAACCTTAGAGCAGATGAAAGAAGACAACGGCTGCACATAACTTCCTGTGTACCCTGGAAGGGTGTTATGGGAGTTCGCTAATTAATGGGGGTAAAACAGATAAAACCTTAAAGGACTACAGAAAATTAGTTTGAGCTCTTTGAAAGTCTTGCACCAAGAGAAAAAAATTTCATTCCATTTTCTTCCTCCACACAAACTGCCCCGGTTTGTTTTGATGACACATCTAAAGTGGAACAACTTGTCCTTGATCTACAATTGATGCTCACAGCAGAACCCAGGAGACGCTAGCTGCATTTCTGTGAATCTTGCAGAAACAAAACTACAGAGTATCAGTTCTTCAATATTTCATGAAGAAATCTGACAAAATATTTACAACTGTAGTAAACTGCAATTTCACAAAGGCATGTTCTTCTATCAGCCTGGCACACACTCGTGCCACTGCTATGCTTCCATTTAAAAAGCTAGAAGATGAGAGTGGAAAGGATCCTTTAAACACAACTCTGCTTTATATGCCTGCATGAGATTATTAAAAAGAATTGGGAAATACTTGTAGCTAAAGACAACACACAACAAGAATACAGTGCTACACCTGAAGTTACTGTCATCTGCTTCTACGTTCTTGACATCTTGCCTTATTCTTCCGCATCTGTGTTTAATATGCCATCAGATGTATCCTGTTTAACCATGTGAGTAGCAACAGATCTATAGCACGAGCAAGATGAAGTCCTAAAGCAAAGGACAACAGTGGCAAAAGACCAAATGGAGTTCTAAAAAAAAAAATATATCCAGGAATCAAAGAACCGAAACATTAACTCAAATACAACGTGCAGAGTTGCAGTGATGAGTCTGAAACACCAGGTCTCCAATTAACCGAGAGGACGGTCACCAGGATGCCACCTCATCCCCAGGCACGCACCGGTCTGTATTCGCTACACGGAGCCGCTGAACCCCTGGTGCGGGGCGGCCACAGCCCGCCCTGAGGCGGCAGCAGGCCGGCCCCGGCATCACCATCACCAGGCCCGCACATGCCACCCTGTCACAGCGGGGCAGAAACAACCGCGCCAGCCTCACGACACGGAGCCGTAACTGCGTTCGCTTCCCGACTTGCCTAATGCAAACTGAACGGAGCTTATGTTTAAACCCGACCAAGGGCGATGCTACCGACTCTCTCTCATTTAACAGATGGAGAAACTTACTGCAGGTCGCGGAGACGGCCCGGTGCGGCCGCTT
>NW_010293878.1:0-355 GCF_000700745.2 Antrostomus carolinensis
AGTTCAGGTGAAACACTTTATTCCGGGCTTTCCAGACCAGGTCACTGGGGGAGATTCCTTGGGAACAACCGGCGCATTTGGTACCAAATCTCCTGGAGTGAGGGAAAAAAGGGAGAGCTGGAGCCCCCGGGGGTGGGACACCCCGTTTGTATCGATTCCCCCTCCCAAAACCCCACCGTGGGAGCTTGATCCTCTAGTATCTCCCGCTGGGAGATTTAAGGGAGCGGGTGATTCGCATTCCCTGCCCCTTAGGGGGTGAGGAGGAGGAGGAGAGCCTTCATCAGCGGGCAGGCTGCGGAGAGAGCTCAGGTTTGGGGGGGGTCCCCACCCCGAGGGGACACACATAAGCATCCCC
>NW_010293878.1:385-994 GCF_000700745.2 Antrostomus carolinensis
GGGAGGGCAGTGGGGGTCCCCTCCGCACCCCGCGGGGGAGGAATTTCGTTTCAGCCGGTGCCCCCCGGGTGGGGAAAAAGGGGGGTTCGGCTCCAACCGGTACCGGCTTGAAAATGCCGGGGAGAAAATGAGGCTAATTACGGCCAGAAAGATGGAAAAAGGGAGCAGCGGGTGCGGGGTGAACAAAACCGGGTGGCGGCGGAGAGAGCTCCGCTCCCCGGAGCATCCCGGGGGTCTCAGCCCGGGGCCGGTACCGTCCCGGTCTCCAGAGGGAAAATTTTCCTGGTTGGAAGCAGAGGTTTGGAAAATTCCGATTTTCTTTCCCTTCACTAGAAGCAGAGCGGGGTTTTTTTTTATCCCTAGGAGATGCCTTTTTAAACGTACTTTTTTTTTCCCCAGGTGATTTGAATCGGCTGGAAAAGATCTTCAGAAGAAAAAACCCAAAATATATAAAAAAACAAAATAAAAGAAAGAAAGAAAGAAAGAAAAAAACCCACCAAAACCCAAACAAACAAACGGAAAAAAAAAATCCAACAAAAAAACCTATTAAAAAATCCAAAACAAACAAAAAAGGAAAAAAAAAAAGGACCAAAAACCCCTAAAACAAAA
>NW_010293879.1:0-678 GCF_000700745.2 Antrostomus carolinensis
ACAACCCCATTTCCCTCAGCTGCTCCTCACATGGAGCTGGGGGTCAAGGTGCCATCCCCATAGCCAGAGCCTCTGGCCCATGGCAGGAGTCCTGGCCGGGGACACAGGGTCCTGCTACCAGCACTGCCCCACAGTGAAAGGCACTGGATCCATCACCAAAGCCTCTAACCCCCAGCTGAGGTCACCAAGAACAGCTATTGCCCCACAGGTGAATTTAATGCCTCTTGGCCAAACTGTAGCCCCATAGGTGAGACCAATGAGCCATGTCACTGTCCCATAGCTGAGGCTGATGTCCCTCATCTGCCTCATCGCTGAACCCTCAAGATGAAGCTACTGACTGACATCCAACACTGTTGCCCCAAAGCCACAGCCCCACAGCTCAGTCCATTGTCCCCAGTCAATGGGGTCCTGTCCACCCTGCAGGAGAAGCCACCAAGCCCTTCCCCAGTCATTGCTCCATCATGGAAACTACTGGTGATCCAACAGCAGCAAAGCCGCTGCCCCCCAGAACAGCTCCCGGTGAAGGTACCTGTCCCACCCATTTGGTGCAACTCCCCGGTTTCAATGAGCGGCACCTCACGTGTCACTCGCTGTTCGCTCGGTGTCGCGTGTCCCCGCCCAGGCCATGTGCTCTGCAGCCCGGTGTGGTGCGTGTGCCCTGCATTGCCGCGCAGCATG
>NW_010293879.1:715-5193 GCF_000700745.2 Antrostomus carolinensis
CCGCTCCGGGAAGCTCCTGTGACCCCCCAGGAATGTGTCTGGGTAATTATAGCCCAGATGGGACACGTGGCCCTGGCTGGGAGCTGCGAGAGGCCGAGGCAGAGGGAGGTCCAAGGCCCTGGAGCCCTGGGACAGGGCAGTGGGGACACCCAGGTTCCCTGAGGACACACAGAGGGGCGGGTGGAAGCTGCTGGGGTTTTACCCTCCTCTCAGGCAGCAGGAAGGTTCAGGCAGGGCTGGAAAGCCCTGCTTACCCTGGGCAGGTCCTGTTGGGGGTCTCTGGCCAGACCCCTCCTAAACCTGGCTCGCATCCAGAGCCCAGGGTGAAGCAAGGTCACCTCAAAAGTCCTTGGGAGGGACAAACACAATTTCCCTTTCTGCAACTTGTGCTTGTGCCCTGGTTTGTAGCTGGGCCAGAGCTGGTTTCTTTGCAGTAGCTAGAACAGCGCCGGGGTTTGGTTTCAGCTGGGATTTGTTAGGCGAAGGTTGGTAACATACCAACGGGATATTCGTATCCTACCCCAGGATTCTGTCCAGATGGTTTTTTAATATCTCCAGGAAGGGAGATTCCACAACCTCTCTGGGCAGCCTGTCCCAGTGCTCAGTCACCCTCCCAGTGAAGAAGTTCTTCCTTACGTTCAGGTGGAACTTCCTACGCTGCAGTTCATGCCCGTTGCCTCTCGCCCTATTGTTGGGCGCCAGTGAGGAGTCTGGCCCTGACCTCTAGACACTCTCCTTTTAGATATTTATAAACATTGATCAGATCCCCTCTGCGTCGTCTTTTCTCCAGGCTGAACCTCTCCAAAGGCTCCGCCTTTTTTACATCTCGGCCCCGACACCGTAAACAGCCGGATGATGTCAAAATTTTGTAGCCACTGATTTGACAGTATCTTTATTACACAACATCTTATTACACACAACATTCAACAGACAGCTCGCAGGGAGCACAGGGCACAGTCACAGCTTGGGAGGTCCCGTCAGCCTCCAGCCCTCCTTGTTACCGATCTTCATGAGAGCAGCAGTGATTCCAAACCCCAGACACGCAGTGGTACCGGTCATGTAACTGTGAGCTGGAAAAAACAAATCAAACCAGAAAAGATCTATTAGGGCACAAGTACTGGATATTAGAACTCGAGAGACTCTGCAATTTTTCCATGAACTACTCACACCAGTAACATTGTTTGTCAAGAGAAATCAGAAAAGGGACCTTTTTTTTTTTAAAAAAAAAAAAAAAAAGTTTTCTCATGCTTTTAGCTTGTGGTTTGAAATATCAGTTTCTATAATCCACCACCCTATCTCCTTACATAGGCAACCTTAAATGCCTTATTTCAGTGACAAAAATAACAATCACTGCTTTGAACTCGCATCAGCTCAGCAACTAGGAAAAGTAAAGATAAATTCTATTTCACCACAATTACAGCTTAAATAAATGCCTACGGAAAACAGAGCTGTTTAAACATCCGCAGGAGCTCATCCAGCCTGACAAGACGCCACAGGAGCAACAGCAGCAAGATACAGCTCGCCCCTCAGAGCGCACGAGGAACTCACAAGACAGATGTTAGATGATACTTTCTGTGCAAAATAAATCACACATTTGTTGACAAGAAAACATGGATTTCCACAATTATGTTTTGCATCCCCTGCAATTTCAAGTTATAACTGGCAGTTATAATTAGCAGTACTGGGTCAGCTCTGTTTTCATTCCATAAATCAGCTTGATGTTATCCCCGGTCTCCTTCCGAAGCAGTATTTATTTTAGAAGATGTGTACAATGGAGCACCAACAAAACCACGTGCTGAGATGAATCTTTACCAAATATGTCTGACATCAAGATTATTTTGCATTTTTCCCTAATAGAAAGATTTCTAAAACCAGCGAGGGCTTGTTTTGTTACAGGCATTATCCACACTTACCTCTTGCACCTAAGACAGCTCCTGTTGCACAGCCTCCTATGAAATAGTCGAGGGGATCACCTGGTTTCTCTCGGATTTGGGCACTGAGGCAGGTAGTTACACCAAACACAGCTCCTAGTGTCGCTGAAAACAAGAGGCATAAAACCAAAACAAAACCCCTCAAGGAACCGAGACTTAAACACACACACAAAGCACGTTTTGGAGACGCAGGGGGGTGTGCAAAACAGTTCCTCTGGGAGAGGAACATAAATCATCTGCTTTTGGTTACCCAGGGCCACCAGATCCCAGCCACTACAGTGGCACTGTACATGTCTCGCTTGGTTCTTTCTGGTTCCTCCTCTGCTCCAGTCACCTCTGTGTCACACGGGTCCCACGCACACAGGTCCAGCCTGGCTGTTAGCTGGACCCCCAGGAACCCGTCTGTGTGCTGGCACAAGGCAGGTGTGTTCAAAGGGCTACAGACAAAAGCCACCACATCCAGCTTGGTTATTAGCTCAGCCTTAGTAAGAGTCCCTCCAGACGAAGCAATGGGGCAGCCCCCAAACAGCCAGGGGGTAAGAGAAGGGAGCAGCAGGCTCCTCCGCAGGGTGTAGGAGGGAGCAGAGCTCTGCCTGGGCTCTGCAGTGAAACACCGCTCATGAGACCGTGTGAACCCAGTCCCACAGGGATCAGGCAGAGAAACCCAGACGGCTCTGCTCTCCTTATGGTCGCTTTGCCCCAGCACTTTACTCCTCTGCCTGCCTGGGCCCTGCCACGATTTTTGGACAGTGGAAGTTGTAAACTATTCTTTTTGTAAACTGATTTTTAAATTTTGTCAATTGATTTCATAAACTGGATTCAGAAATTGCATTAAGAAGTAGCATCGTCTCCTCCTCATCCCATCAGACCCTACATCTATACATCTGAAAAGTCGGGTGAACAGCTGTGGCAAGCAAATGCACTAAAAGGTTTTCTTTGTTTGTAATACAGGTTCTTGATCATGAAACGTGATACTGGCTACCAGGTATGACCAGCAGACTTTAATTCATCTTTCTTGGGAACAAAAAAAATGTCCATGATAAATTTTTTCACTTTCTATGGTAAACTAGTAAACCACAAGCTCTTGTTACAAACCGCTGCAGTTTTCCAGCAGAAAATGAAATCATGCTGATCCTGCATCGTTGCATAAAGCAACTGCAGAGCACTGAAGAAACAAAACCCACAGACCAAGGAATGTGTTTCAGCTCCCCTGCTTTGGCCCGAGGAGTCTGCAGGTAAAACACAAGGCTTCAGACAACAAGTTCTGGCCCCTTAACAGTGGACAGGATAAGCCCTTTCTCAGGTGTGAGAAGTGGTGAGAGGATTCAATCCGCTGGTTTAGGACTGTGCAATTCATCAGAATCATCACTGGTTACATTATCCAATCCATTATAATGACCTTTTATGGTTTAACTCATTACTGAAGATTGTGGGTCCTGTTTTAGAGGAGAACAACTCACAAATGCAGATCCTGGACTGCTTGTGAACCAGCTTCCAGCTCAGAGCACTGGTGCACGGGGAGAGATGGAGGTGACAAAAGCCATTAAACTAGACTGAAAAACAAGACGAGTTTGGTGAGAAGAAAACTGTGCACTTGTCAAGGGGCTGGGGGAGCTTCAGCCCTGCAGATCTGCACCTGCATCTGGAACAGCTCCCTCAGTTCCCTGCTTGTCTCATCAGCTCCCACTTTCTCTTGTAAAACACAGACAACTCAAGACAGCTGCATGGTTTCTTCTTGGCTATGAAGCATGACTGCCCAGCAAGGCTGTGGAGTCTCCTTCTCTGCAGAGACTCCAAACCCGCCTGGATGTGAATCTGTGCAACTTGCTCTGAGTGACCCTGCTCTGGCAGGGGGGTTGGACTGGATGGTCTCCTGGGGTCCCTTCTGACCCCACCAGTCTGGGATTCTAGGACAGGAAAAAACCCCACATTTATTTTCCTTTTCCCATCAAAAACATTACACTTGCTCTTCAACAAGTGTGATTTATTAAGTGCAATGCCAAAATATATGAAGGACAAAAAAAAAAAAGTCTTCTTCCACGATACTTTTGTCCATAAACTAGCTGTTTTGACAATACTAAAAGTATTACTCTAGACTGTAAAAAATGTCTTACCTAAACTTCAAATAAAGAACATGCCTTTAAATAAGGAGCACGGGAGGCAGAGACTGCCTCAGATGCATCTCCAGCCTGAGCTGACAAGGCTGTTCTTCTGTCTTGAGCATTAATCCAGGCGTTTGTTTTGCCATCACCCATACAACTCCTAGTATTACCTTATCCAGCAGAAAACGTTATATCCATTGTGAATAACTTCTCTTCCACTGCATTTTATTCCATTCCATTTGAGATGGAAGGCAGCAGGGTGTTAGAGGGAACACAGCAGAAGGAAACGCCACCGGCAGAGCTTTACGGTTCCTTCTTTCCAGTCGTTTTATCCCTTCGGCTCTTGGCTCCCACCCTTAACACAACCACCTGCCTCCGAGGCGGGCGGAGGAGGAGCCCGACCGGCCCCCAGTGCAGGGTGGGGGCGGAACCAAGAAGCCTCCCC
>NW_010293880.1:0-3732 GCF_000700745.2 Antrostomus carolinensis
ACTTATGTGCAAATCCTCCCAGCAGATCGCCTTGCGCAAAGCTCCCTGCGGGGCGCGGAGCCACCACGGACACGCAGAGCCGGAGCCTCCGCAGCTGGTGTCAATCGGCTCCGTCCGGCGGCAGCGGGGCCGCGGCATCGCCCCCCTGGATCCTGGGCATCACACCCCTGGATCTTGGGCATCACACCCCTGGATCCTGGGCATCACCCCCCTGGATCCTGGGCATCTCGGTTAAACCCTGTGACTTATGTGCAAATCCTCCCAGCAGATCGCCTTGCGCAAAGCTCCCTGCGGGGCGCGGAGCCACCACGGACACGCAGAGCCGGAGCCTCCGCAGCTGGTGTCAATCGGCTCCGTCCGGCGGCAGCGGGGCCGCGGCCTCGCGCCCCTGGATCCTGGGCATTGTACCCCTGGATCCTGGGCATCGCCCCCTGGATCCTGGGCATTGCACCTCTGGATCCTGGGCATTGCATCCCAGATCCTGGGCATCACATCCCAGATCCTGGGCATCACACCCCTGGATCCTGGGTGTTGTGTCCCAGATCCTCTGTATTGCAGCCCGGCGTCCTGAGCATCGCACCTCTAGTTAAGCAGCAGAAAAATAATCCCATCAGTGAGAATAACAGCAAAGCTTGAGTTCAAAGAGCCTCATTTTGATGTCAGAAATTCAGAATGTACAACTTATCGTGGTAAAACCACAGTTCTGGGCGTGGCAGGCACTGGCTAGATATCATAAAGGCTTTTTTTTTCTTTTCTTTTCTGGACATTATTGAACTTTTGAAGATGTAATAAAGTACAGCTCCCAGATGAGTCAACCAAACAGGTCTTGTTTGCATCATGTGAAACTGAAACTAAGCAAAGTCACTCATTTCTAATTTAGTTACATGGTGATTACATGGCTTCTCAGCTGAAAAGCAACAAGGATTTTTATCTTCTATGATGAATGAACATTTTTAGCGTCTGGAGGAGCAGCTGTCACATAGCTTGGTTTTTTGCCAGGAAAGTAACTCAGAGGGGAAAGATAAATTTTAGCTCAACTTCTTTCTGATTTTGAGATTGAGGACCAAAACGTGACCCAGAAGCACCCACGTGCTGGGAGCCAGCTGGGCATGGGGACAGTGCAAGCAGGAGGTGCCACCGCCGTGCTCGGGGTTGGTGGCACGTGGCAAGACCAAAGCTATTCCACCTTCCGGCTGCAGCCCGGGCACCTTCCCGGTACCTTCGGTCTGTCCATCTGTCCTGCACGTGTGAGAACAACAACCAGAGAACAAGGACCCATCTTGGAGCAGGGCAAGCTCTGCACCCCTGAGCTGTCCCAGCCCTCGCCCAGGAGCATTTCCAAACGCGAAATCCCTAAGGGGAGGTGACAGCACCGTGTGACACGCAGCCATCGGAGCGTCAGGGACGCGGCAGCTCTGGGGACTGGCTTGCTGTAGCTCCCCGATGGCTGAGCCAAAGCTGCAACCATTAGTGAGATCCACTTCCTGCGCAATTATTCCGATGTTACTGGGTCCTTCACGATCGACTCTGCTGCGGAGAGTTCTCAGATGGAAAAAATCTATTTAATTTTGTGGTCTGTTAGCAATTTAAGTTGAAGAAGTGGCGTTCAGTTCTATTGTTTTCAGACCGTGATGTTCGTGTGAAAGATTTCTTTGATTCAGGATGCTGCAATCTATGGAGGCACTGCAGACACTATACAGTCACATTTGTGAAAACACAGATAATTGATCAGGAGCTGATTGCTAGCGAGATACCGATGTTGTTGTTTACTTAAAGGGATGTCATCAGCTTAAAATTAATGCTTAATTTATAAGTTAATTTATATGCTAAGATTGGAGAGATCTTGCACTGGCTCCTAATGAGACCAGGAATGGGTGTTTCCCTCTGTTTCACCCGTCAGCTTCACTTTGTGCTTTTTGCCGCATCTTGGCCGTACCCTGCGCTCCCTTTGCGCACAGACCCCAGCAGAAGCACTCGCTGTAGTAAAACCAAACACGGTGAGGTCCTTGCCAGCCTGGGGCTCGGGTGCATGTTCCACGTTCACAGCTTTCCCCGACACCAGCGTTGCCCTCACCACGTGCCGCAGGCAGCACTCAGGGCAGGAACGCTCAGCAGGACGAGGACGTGGCTGCACGGCTCCCAGTTTCCCAGCCAGCACTGTGGGACGAGTGGTTTTCATCCTCCCCCTTCCTCTTTCTGAATTTCATATCTGGTTTGCATTAATCAGCCCCATTGTTCTAATCAGAGTATCGAGAAGATGAGCAGCAGTGATGGCGTTTATGTCTCTGGAGCTGATTCCTGGGTGTGGGGAGCGGGTACCGGGCTGGTCATCTTCTGCATATTTGAGAACCACCATCATGTCACCCTTGGTCCCCACACCCCCGAACTGAACAAACCCAGTCCTGCCCATCCTCGTGCACAGACCAGACCTCGGACCATCCTCCCTCTCCTCTGTACCCCTCCACCTTGCTCCGTACCTTGCCCTGCAGGACCAGCTGTCCAGCCCAGGCCCCCAGCAGCCGCTGCCGGAGCCGGGCTGTGCCGGGTCCCACCGGGGCTGCAGGCACCACGCGTGGCTCGGCACAGCGTGATCCTTGTGGGATTGCAGTTGAGCAGAGACAGATCTCACTTCATCCAGCCCCCAGCTGAATTGCTAGCAGCCGTCCTGCGGCTCCACTTTCATAAATGAAATACACGCTGTGACGACTGCTCCATCTGCCAAGAGACTGTTAATGGGTGACCCAGCACAGGGCTCCTGATCCAGCGTTTTCCTGATTTCACCAGCCTCCTCCAGTAGTTTATTGACACCCAGCGGTGCCAGCGCGGCCGCAGCACGGAGGAGGGGGGTTAACCTTGTTGCTGGCACATGGCAAACACAAAGAGGGTTTTTGTGCACAGGCAAGCTCAGCTTTCACACCTCGCACGTTACCTGGTTTGGCTGCTCCCAGATCACCTTGTAGAAATGCAACGGGACGTGCAGCCACTTCCTCAGAGACAGAGGTCTCCAAGGCGTGGGACCGCAGCCTGCCAGGGCGCGATGGCTCCCGCACCGTGGGGCTGGACTCCTCGGGGGGAAGGATGCTCCAACGGCATCGTGTCCCCCACACTCAATGGCTATTGCTCTTTCTCATGCCTGAAATATCAGCATAGACATAGCACTTAACAAGTCAAACAGAATTTGGCCCACCGACTCCACAGTGACATTAAGCAAATCTGCTCCTTATTGTTATTTATTTTATCTGTTTAATGAAGCAGCAGGGACAGCTCCGTAATTAAGGCCAAGCTGAGTTTTGCACTCAAAGTAAAATTCTGGTTACAAACTCTCCCTGAAATGCCATCATTTTCAAAAGAATGCTTCTGAAATTTTACAAGAAAACCTCTTATTTAGGTTAGTACTTTCAATGGGAATTTCCCTGAAGGGGAAGATTTTATATCCCAGGATCAAACAAAAGAAATTCTCTCAAGTTATGAAAAATAATGACTAAAAATGTCTATTAATCCGGAATAAAAAATGCTGTTTGGTTGGGGTTTTTTTTAACTAGCCGTCCTGCTAGTTCTGGGAAGGCAGAGCAGGGTCGGAGGCGAGGGGCATGTGTGCGTGGGGACACGTGGAAGCAGAGAGGAGTCGTTGGCATGGGGGGATGCAGACCTGAGCAGGCTCCATGCCGGGAGGTGGCCCTGCACAGGTGAGGGTGGGTGGGAAGAGAGCCGGGATGCCGGGAGGGACCCACC
>NW_010293881.1:0-1849 GCF_000700745.2 Antrostomus carolinensis
GATGCAGGGACGATGCCATTGACCCTCTCACAGATTCAGCGGGGGGTACCTGGGTGCTCGCAGGGCTCCATCGCGCCCCCCGCCCGGCTGTGACATTTCTCTTTCACCAGAAGGACCGCAAAGCCCGCAGGAGCTCGCAGGCAGAGGTTCATGCCCGTCGCTCCACTGCAGAGGTTGTGCAGGTGTTTACTGGTGAGGAGGCAGATTTTACCGGCAAAAAAGGAAGCGATACTGGTCCAGAGTGATCCGTGGGCGTGAGCTGGCTGTAGGGAGGAGAAAACTCTCCCAGCAATACATCTCCTGCTCTTTGGAGAGCAGGGCTTGGACGTGGCAGCTCGGCACCGTTTCTGCTGAGGTTTTACAGGAGAAGGGTGCTGCTTCTCACAGTGCTGGGAACACAGAGTGAAGATCATGGAATAGAGGGTCTGACCTGGGAAATGCTGGGCTCAGTGGGAAAACCCAGCACTTCTTGGGATCAGGCTCTAGAACCAGTTCAGGTTTTAAGACTCTCGCTCACACTCGAGGTCGGGCAGTCGTGCAGCCCCCCCCTTACCTGCTCAGAGGCACCTTTTCCCACGGAAATCGATGTTTTGCACAAGATCCGCAGATTTGGCTCCTCCTATTTTCATTTTTTGGTTAGTTTATAACACTTTTTGTTTTCTTGATCATCATTTCTTGCAACTTGCTCCCTTGGTCTGGCACCAAGCAACAACACTGGGGACCAGCTAGGGCTCTCCCTCAGGATTTCCAGCAGTTCTAGATGGATCTCTCCTCTTCCTCAGCAGCGGACTGCAGCGAAAGCCTTGTCCTTCCCACCACTCCAGGTCATTCCCTGTCTCTTTGTAATATCCCAAATATTTGGGCTCTAAAATACGTGTGACGGAGCAGAACAGGCGCTGTGTGTGTGTGTGTGTGTGTGTGTGTGCCCAGGCTGACGTTCAGGATTGCACAATGATTAATAACTGTAGAAAAATTAGACCAAATGAAACGCGCCCAAATAATGGGCTTGATTTATGTGGCCTTCACATCTTCAGTTGGAGATGAAATGGTTATTACTCTCCAGCACTACAGAAATAAAGGTCTTAACCATCAGTGAGCACAGGCAGGTCCAAGCTGGCAGGAAGCACCATGCTCGTGGCCATTGGGGATGGAGCCGGAGCAGGGCAGGTGCCTGGCACAGGGCTGCACACGCGCGTGTGTTCGTTTGCACTTTCTGCTGCTCTGACTTCACCTTGGGGTTGTTTTCCAGGGCTGTTTGGTATCAAGGGCAGCTGGGGCTGCTTGGAGGGTTTTGCTGTCCAGACGGGCTGGCAGGATCCAGGAGGAACGGGTTGGGCTGTAGAGGAGCCCTGGGTGCTGGTGGGGACCCCCCACCCTCCCCAGTGGGGTGACCCCAAACGTGGGGTGCTGTCTGGTACTGCTGCCCTAATGTCCCCTCCTTGCCTCCGGACCACCAATACCCCATGGCAAGAACCGTGACCATCAAAGAGCCACCTTGTCCTGGCAGTGTCAGGTGGCCGCGGGGCCACTGTGGGCACAGGACCCTGGCTCTGCTGCTGGTGCTGGAGGCAGAGAATGGAGGCACAAGGCAACAGTGTGGAGAAACCATGGCCAGGTAGAACCAGGCACCATGTAATTCAAAATGTAGTTCACATGTGGGTGGCAGCAAGTCGGGAAAGAGCATCCGATCCTTCTCCTGCTGCTGGTGTCCTCCCCGTAAAGCCGCTGAGAGGGTGATTTTTCTTATCCCAGAGGGAGATGTATTAACTATGGAAGACCTCTTCCCAAAAATAACATCATACACACAGAATCACAGAATGGTGGGGATTGGAAGGAGATCATCCAGTCC
>NW_010293881.1:1887-6241 GCF_000700745.2 Antrostomus carolinensis
TCCCCACACCAGGTTGCACAGGAAAGTGTCCAGGTGGGTTTGAACATCTCCAGAGATGGAGACTCCACACCCTCTCTGGGCAGCCTGTCCCAGGAAGTTTTCCCTTATATACATATGCATATATCCATATACACAGGTACCTATATATATATATAGCTAGCTATACACATCCATGCACCTTGGGCTGAAAGGTGTTTATTGATCCCTTTTGGGCGTGGTCCTTCTCCCCCTCTCTGCAGGACACGGCACCACTCGTTGGAAGATGCAGGAGAAATTCCTGCAATAGGTGGGTGTGAAAACGGTACCTCAACCCCACCCCTCAGCTCAGCAGCAGCCGGGACGTGTGCTCAGTGCTCGGCATACCAGGTACCCTGCTCCCCTTGGGCTTTCCCCGGGGGTTTGTGGGGTGGTGGGCTGCACCCCCCTCTGCTCACCAGCTACCATGAGTCAGTGATGGAAAAGAATGAGATGGATGCAGTGCAGCGGGGGAAATGGCACGGGAATAACACAGCTGGCTCATTCTGCTTGGTTTCAGTGAGAGAGCCCATGTCCATCCCCAGGACATTTTGGGTCACTTATCACCAAAACGAGGCTCAGTTAGCAGCGTACTTTATTCCTTCTAAAGTATCTGGGGAGCAAAGTGGCCTTTGAGCTACTTTCCACACATCACACAGACCAAGCACAAGTTCTGTTGAGACTGATTGGAAGACTTGCATTGAGTCCAGTGGGACTAAACACCTTTTCTCCAGCAAAGTGGGGTGTTGTGTCAGTGGGGATGGGGGAAAGCCATTAAACTGGAATAACATTCACATCCGCTTACATTGCTCGCCATGGTCATCGTTCTGCGTAGGGTGAAGGGGTCTGGTTCTTTGGTGATGCTCTGGCCCAGCACTGGGGTCAGGTCCCAGCACAGCCCCACGTGTCCTCGCCGGCCTCGGCTGACACCTTCCCCAGTCAGAAATACCAGTTTTTGTTACACACCCAAACGCCTCGGGACACCTGAGCAGGACTCACGGCATCGGGGAGACAGAGGGAGAACACGTGAGGTTACATCGAGCACAGAGACCAAATTATTGTTAGTTTTTTCCCCCAAATCATCCACACCCACCATCCAGCCACCTCACAGCTCCTGGGCATGTGCTTTGGGAGTTTAATTCAAGTTTTGGGAGCCCGTTTGTCAGTTTTATTTGCAAAGCTCTGGGCTGAAGGAGAAAACAGGGTTGATTTTTATTGGCGATGACCATAACGTACCCGAGTCCTTCGGCCGTGTCTCCCGCTGCTCCCTGAGCCCCAGAAAGGCTGGAGAAAACTTCCCAACCTCCTTCCCTGCCCCGAAGCCCTTCCCACCCCTGCGCGTCTGCACGTGGACTTGACCTTCCGAGTACTTTGTGCGTAAGGCCCCATGGATATCATGGTACAAAGTAATTGTCCAGTCTTATGGATAGTTTATGCCCCAAGGGGGTTTTGTAGATTAATAGTAAAAGAAAAAAAAAAAAAAAAAAATTTTAAATTATTTATATTATAAAAAGACTTTATTCTTTATTTTTCTTGGCATCGATATCACTTAGCTAAAAAAATAATTAAAAAATCCGTTTATAAGTATGATATTACAGATTTTCAACTATAGCAATGACAAAGCAAACACGAAAAAAGCAGAATTGAGAATTAAACAGCCCAGACTTACCAAGGTGAAGCAGAAGGAGGGCAGGGCCCGGCTGGCTGCAGGGGAATGGCTGCGTTAGAGAGGAGCGAGCGCTGCGAGCACAATATTTTCCCAGCCAACACAGCATTGAGAGGGGGTTTGGTGACTTTGTGATCAATTCGGGGCCTTGCTCATGTCACATTTTCGGACCTCATACAAGCACTTGATGACTTTGCCGAGGCTGAGTCAGTCTGTTGCACATTGATGTAGATTAAGTGGCACCCACTGAATTACCTCTCTACTTTCCAACGTGGTTCACTTGTACATAAGTGTAATGTCAAATTGTTTACAGGTTATATTTCGTGCGTAATTGTGGAAAAACAAACAAACAAACAAACAACTTTTAACTACAAATTTAAAGGAATCGATTTTACTGGAAGGTGTTTAAAAAAAAAAAAAAATGGATGTGCTTAATGCAGTATAGACATCATTGATTATGGTCTCACATGAATGCATGTATCTCCGTGTTGTCAGTCCCCACCAGTGAGGTTATTGGCAATATTCTGCAGTCTGTGAATAGCAAATATGCATAAACTACTGTGACTCTGACAAATATAACTCGGTTACTGTTTCTACTGTGGTAAATATTAAAAAAAAAATAATTAAAATCCTGTAGCTTTTAGCCTGCTGTATTTCCCTGGTACTAATGACACCGTGAAAGAGAGAGAGAGAGATTGGAAAAAAACCCAGACAAGTCATAGCTGTGACCTGTGTGGAGTCATTCCTGCCAGGTACCTGGGGTCCAACTGCCAAAATAACACCTATTTATAGAGTCTCGGAGGTGGTGGATGAACGTGTTGCCTTCTGCTCCAGCGTCATCATGGAGATGACCTTTTGCTTAGGATGACAATAAATGCAGAGAGCTTCTCCATGTGAAAACTTCCCGTGTGCGGGGCAGGTGTCGTCCAACGCGCTGGTGAAAGGTTCAGCGATGGGTGTCGTGGAGTTGGGTGGCCGAAAACTGCAGCTCCTTTGTGTCTTGTCATTCAGATAAATCAGGGCATGTACACTGTACCAGCACAGACAAGAATAGATAAGTTGGTATCCTCCAACTGTCATATATATAGAGATAGATATATATCTGTATATATATATATATACACACAGACATAAATATATGGACAGATAGATACGTGCTTTCTCGCCCACTGCCATCCAGCATCAGTTCATGGTAACCAGTTCCCTGCAGGCTGGGGATTATTCTCCCTTGAAAGTGGTTTGTTGGTTTTGTTGGGGTTTTTCTTCCTCATTTATTTCTGGGTTTATTGGGCTGAAAATAACAGTTCGGAGGTCACAGGGTGGAATTCTTCTGCCTCCCTGTTTTGAGCAGAGATGTTCTGATGCTATAAGTTGGAAGCCCTGTCATCAGCAGCAATACTTCTGGAAGAGCCATCATTGCATCAGGGGTTACCTGCCAGAGTATTTCCAAGAATCCTTTGAAATACTTTTGTCTTCTGTCATTTTAAAGGCACCTTGGCAAGGGTCAGTGGCTGAGTGATGGATGGAGAAAGCGCAGGAGGAGGAGGATGGAGAGGGAAGGGTAGGATCTCTCTGGACACGGAGAGCAGCCAGCCGTGGCCTTTCTTGGAGCTGGTCCCCATGCTGTCCATCCCAGGCAGGTCCCAGGGTCCGCAGGTGGATGGTGCCCGGCTGGGAGCTCGAGGTTCCTCCCGTAGCTGCTGCAAAGATCAAACCAGAGGAAAACTGCCGGGGCTGGGAGGAGCTGATGGCAGCCTCTCCCCCAGCACTGCTGTTCTTGGAGTGACAGACCCATCATCTGGGATTGGTATCACATCTTCTTCCCTTCTGCACAGCTGGCTGGGAGGAGGGGGGGGGCAGGGCCCAGTGCAGCCCCTTGTCATCACCGCCTTGGTGGCCCAGCTCTCGTTGCTCTTCCAGCCACACTCACACATGAACACAGCTCGGGAAGCATCGCTGCAGGCAAGCTGGGTCTGAAAAAGCCAGAAAACTAGGAAATTGTTCACTTGTGTGGCTGAGTATCCTGGGGCGATTTCTTTAATTATTGTTTTTAATCTGTGGCACTTGGCTGTTGTTCAGAGGAAACCCTTTCCAACGGCCCCTTCCTGGGAGAAGGTGAAAGGTCCCGTCTCTGCAGAGCTCCCCCCATATGGTGCTTCAGCACAGCGGGGACTGGGATGTTACAGAGTCTGCACAAGCATATGGAAAGCAAAGCAGTTCTGGACGTTGTGTCCCCTCAGATGACGAGGCGTGATGCTGGCCCAGCTGGTCACAGCCCGCTGCTCCAGCTCGCGCCGCTGGCAGCCGGAGAACGGCCAGAGCTGGAGGAACCATGAGCCAGATGATGATGACAATGCGATTCCCATCCCAGCAGATGCTTTGCAGAAGATGTGGCCGCCTGCATCGGTGGCAGCACAGACACCTGCAGAGCCAGGGGCTGCTGTCACAGCTGTCAGGTGAGCTTCCCCCACGCGAACAACCCCCTGTCTGGAGCCAAGGAGATGGGCAGAAAGGGCAGGGATGGAAAGAGGAGGTGGTTCTGCGGCTGTTCCTACGCCAGCCTGGTGGTCTGGGACCCTGTTTTCCTGCCAGCTTTCCCTGGATGGCATTTGGGACCTGGAGCTCATCACTGGCTCCATGCGGGTGGCATTGTCCTCTTCTGTGGCCAGTCTG